>NC_091586.1:21269716-21272216 GCF_042767895.1 Penaeus vannamei
AGAGAGAGAGAGAGAGAGAGAGAGAGAGAGAGAGAGAGAGAGAGAGAGAGAGAGAGAGAGAGAGAGAGAAATAGAGAGACAGACAGGCAGACGGACAGACAGACAGCTACGCAGACAGAGATAGAGAGAAAGATTAAGATACAGTAGTAGAGAGAAAGACAGACAAAGAGAGAGACAGGAAAACAGGGAGAGAGAGAGACAAAGAAAGAGAAACAAATGTATACGTATAGATTACCCATCTATGTATTAATTCCCGTTGTTTATTTAGCTATTTATTTACACACCGGGCGTGCGTGCGTCTGTGCATACCTATAACGTATCTGTGTGTTTACGTGTGCGTGAGCCCCTGAGATCCTTCTATAAATACCGAGACACGATTAATATTCGCAATAGTCTCCCCTCTCCCCCCTCACCCCACTCTTCCCCCCCACTCTTCCCTTCCCTTCCTCCTAACTCACTCCCCCCCCTTCCCTCCTCTTCCTCTCCCTTCCTCCTCACTCACTCCCCTCCCTTCCTCCTCACTCACTCCCCCCTTCCCTCCCTCCCCACCCCACTCTTCCCCTCCCTCCCCCCACTCTTCCCCTCCCTCCCCCCACTCTTCCCTTCCCTCCCTCCCCCCCACTCTTCCCCTCCCTTCCTCCTCACTCACTCACCCCCCTTCCCTCCTCTTCCCCTCCCTCCCCCCACTCTTCCCTTCCCTCCCTCCCCCCTACTCTTCCCCTCCCTTCCTCCTCACTCACTCACCCCCCCCTCTTCCCTCCCTTGCATAACGGCGCCATAGGAAACGGGTTCAGACTCATCTCGAGTTTCTTTTCTGGCGTCACGATCAAGATATATCCCCTCCCTTCTCCCCTCTCCCTTCCCCTCTCCCTTCCCCTCCCTTTTTCCCTCTCACTTCCCTTCTCCTCCCCCCCCCCCCCCTTTGAATACACCGTCTCCCCTCTCCTTTGCACTCCCTTCTCCCCTCTCCCTTCCCCTCCTCTTCTCCTCTCTGGATACACTATCTCTCCTATCCCTTCCCCTCCCTTCTCCCTCTCTCTCCCTCTCCCTTCCCCTCCTCCTCCTCCCCTCTGGTTACACCATCTCCCCCTCTCCCTTACCCTCCCTTCTCCCCTCTCCCTTCCCCTTCTCTTCCCTCCCTTGGATACACTATCTCCCCTCTTCCTTACCCTCTCCTTCTCCCCTTAAACACCCCACCATCCCCCCCTTCCCTCCCACCCTCAGACGCACCATCTACCCTTTACCCCCACAGACGCACCCTCCATTTCCCCTCTCCCTTCCCCTCCCCCCTGAGTCTCATCCACCATCTCCCCTCCTTTCTCAGACCCCTCCCCCCCCCGTTCCATCTCCCTCCCTCCCCCCTTAGACTTACCCTTCATCTACCTCCCATCAGTCCCACCTACTACCCCCCCCCCCCCCCTCCTTAAGACGCACTATCTTCCCCCCCCCCTCTCAGACCCACCTCCCCCTCTCCTTCTCTCCCCTCCCCTCTCTTTCCCCCTCCTCCCTCCTCCCTTCTGTCGCTTAATCTCCCTTCCTTTGATGTCTATTCCTTCACCTTTGCTGCCAATTCCCTATCACTCTGATGTCTATTCCCTATCTATTGATTTGTTGCCTATTACTCTATTTATTCCTTCCCCTAGTTCCTCTTCGTTCTCTTTCCCCATTCCCTCATTTATCTGTTTCCATCACTGTTTCCTGTTCCTTAAATTCCTCTGCCTTTTCTCCGTCTATTCCTTTCTCCATTATTCTCTATTCTATTTTCTTTTCGCCATTTTCCACTCATTGTTATTCATCGATGTTACTTTTGCTGTTGTTGTTGTTACTGTTGTTTTGTTGTTGTTACTGTTGTTGTTGTTGTTTTTACTGTTGCTGTTGTTACTGTTGTTGTTGTTGTTGTTGCTGCTGTTACTGTTGTTATTTGCTTTTCTTTTCATCATCTTTATCTCCCATTTGCATCGATTTTCTTTTTCCCGTTTTCAGTCCTTGGTCTATATTCTCATGTTTTAGAACATAGAAAAAATATATAAAGGGAAATACGAAGAAAAAATATTTTAAAAACGAATTAAAATCGCCATGCATCTCTAATCCTATGATATGTATGTACGTATATATGTTGTTGTATGTATGTATGTATGTGTGTGTGTGTGTGTATTTATGTGTATATATGTTGTTGTATGTATGGAATGATGTAAGTGTGTTTGTGTTTCTGTGTATATATGTATGGATGTATGTATGTATGTATGGATGTATGTGTTTGTGTTTATGTGTATATATGTATGGATGTATGTATGTATGTATGGATGTATGTGTTTGTGTTTATGTGTATATATGTATGGATGTATGTATGTATGTATGGATGTATGTGTTTGTGTTTATGTGTATATATGTATGGATGTATGTATGTACGGATGGATGTGTGTGTGTGTTTATGTGTATATATGTATGGATGTATGTATGTACGGATGGATATGTGTGTGTGTGTTTATGTGTATGTATG
>NC_091586.1:21282216-21284716 GCF_042767895.1 Penaeus vannamei
TTTAATTGTATCTTTGCTTACTTCGTAGCATTTTTTTCTGTTAAAGTAAGCCAGGGTTTTCATTTTTTTTTTTTTTTTTTAATAATTGGCAAAGAATGGATGTTTTAATCTTAATGGAATAATGGAAAAAGTATTATTTTTGAAGAGGGATAAGATGTCGATGATAATATGATAAAAATGATCAGATTGGTTTAATGATTCTCTCTCTCTCTTTCTCTTTCTCTTTCTCTCTCTCTCTCTCTCTCTCTCTCTCTCTCTCTCTCTCTCTCTCTCTTCCTGTCGCTCTCGCTCTCTTCCTGTCGCTCTCGCTCTCTTCCTGTCGCTCTCTCTCTCTCTCTCTCTCTCTCTCTCTCTCTCTCACTCACTCTCTCTCTCTCTCTCTCTCTCTCTCTCTCTCTCTCTCTCTCTCTCTTTCTCTCTCTCTCTCTCTCTCTCTCTCTCTCTCTCTCTCTCTCTCTCTCTCTCTCGGTAAGCACTTATCACCAACTACACCAAAAAAAAAAAAAAATAACAAAAACAACATAAACAGCAACGCAAATAAATCTAAGTGTATTTTTTCAAATTAATCTGTTTACCTTTTAAATGAAATTATAAATATGCAATCACGTACAGCTAAATCACTGAGCTATTATGCCGCTATCTGCACTGTACCAAAAAGACCTGTGTGGAAGTGACAGTGTATTGTTCATTGTTAAAAATGTATGCAAGGAAAAATAGATTTAGATTTTTTTTCTTTTTTTTTGTCAATATTTTTTCCTGTTTCTAGATTTTTTTTTTTTTTTTTTGGGGGGGGGTAATATTTTTTCCTGTTTCTTGTAGTGATTTTTTTCTTTGTTTTTTTTTTTCCTTTTTGTGGATGTCTTTTTTTTCTTTATTAGTACGCTTCCCTCTCTCTCTCTCTCTCTCTCTATCTATCTATTTTTTCTTTCTCTCTCTCTCTCACTTCTCCTCTTTCCACTCCTCTTGTCTCTCTCTCTCTCTCTCTCTCTCTCTCTCTCTCTCTCTCTCTCTCTCTCTCTCTCTCTCTCTCTCTCTCTCTCTCTCTCTCTCTCTCTCTCTTTGCCTCATCCACACAATATAATTCATACATTTAATTTATGTGCACATGTCTGCAGGCGTATGTTTCTCTCTGTGCACATGTGTGTGTGTCCACTCGTGCATTTACTTGTAGATTTGTGCTCTTATCTACAAAACCTGCATGTCAACAAAGCCTCTACCCCCCCCCCCCCCCTTCCCCTGTCCATTATTTCCATTGCCATTTCCTATTTCCACTGACATTTACTATTTCCATTGTCATTTCCTATTTCCACTGACATTTACTATTTCCATTGTCATTTCCTATTTCCATTGACATTTCCTATTTCCATTAATATTTCCTATTTCCATTGACATTTCTATTTTCATTAACATTTCCTATTTTCATTAACATATCCTATTTCCATTGCCATTTCCAATTTCCATTGACATTTCCTATTTCCATTAACATTTCCTATTTCCATTAACATTTCCTATTTCCATTAACATTTCCTATTTCCATCGACATTTCCTATTTCCATCGCCATTTCCTATTTCCATCGCCATTTCCTATTTCCATTGACATTTCCTATTTCCATTTCCATTTCCTATTTCCATCGCCATTTCCTATTTCCATTGCCATTTCCTATTCCCATTGCCATTTCCTACTTCCATTGCCATTTCCTACTTCCATTGCCATTTCCTATTTTCATCGACATTTCCTATTTCCATCGACATTTCCTACTTCCATTGCCATTTCCTATTTCCATCGACATTTCCTATTTCCATTGCCATTTCCTACTTCCATTGCCATTTCCTATTTTCATCGACATTTCCTATTTCCATCGACATTTCCTACTTCCATTGCCATTTCCTATTTCCATCGCCATTTCCTATTTCCATTGCCATTTCCTATTTCTATTGACATTTCCTATTTACATTGACATTTCATATTTCCATTAATATTTCCTATTTACATTGCCATTTCCTATTCCCATTAACATTTCCAATTTCCATCGACATTTCCTATTTCCATCGACATTTCCTATTTCCATCGACATTTCCTATTTCCATCGACATTTCCTATTTCCATCGACATTTCCTATTTCCATCGACATTTCCTATTTCCATCGACATTTCCTATTTCCATTGCCATTTCCTATTTCCATTGCCATTTCCCATTTCCATCGACATTTCCTATTTCCATTTCCATTTCCTATTTCCATTACCATTTCCTACTTCCATCGACATTTCCTATTTCCATTGCCATTTCCTACTTCCATCGACATTTCCTATTTCCATTTCCATTTCCTATTTCCATTACCATTTCCTACTTCCATCGACATTTCCTATTTCCATTGCCATTTCCTACTTCCATCGACATTTCCTATTTCCATTGCCATTTCCTATTTCCATTACCATTTCCTACTTCCATTGCCATTTCCTATTTCCATTACCATTTCCTACTTCCATTGCCATTTCCTAT
>NC_091586.1:21297216-21307216 GCF_042767895.1 Penaeus vannamei
GTGTGAGTGTGAGTGAGTGAGTGTGTGTATGTGTGTTTGTGTGTGTTTCTGTGTATCTGTGTGTGTGCGTGTGTGTTTGTGCGCGCGCGTGTGTTTGTGTGTGTTTCTGTGTATCTGTATGTGTGCGTGTGTGTTTGTGCGCGCGCGTGTGTGTGTGTGTTTATATCTATATATGCTTAGGATTAATATTACCCTAATTCCTTATCGCGGAGTATTGGATCCTCTCTAGACAGTATTGGATCTGTTATAAGCATCTGGCGGAGGGTGAAGTGTCCTGTGTTTATTCGCGATGACGTCATACGCACGGCAGGTGGCGCTAACCGTCCCCAGCTGGCAGTTCGCTCGCTTCACAGGTTATTTTGAGTGAGAATGTCTTTGTTGGTCTTGTTTCTTTGTGTCTGGAGTCAGTTTTTTTCCTTTTTTTTACGTTTTTCTTTCTTTCTATGATATTTCGTTCATGTATCTTTTTTGGGGCAAGATTCGTTGTTCATTTTGTTTATATTTTGCGATATTTTGATTATTGTTGCCATTTCCGGAATCGAATGTTGATATTATATTCATCTTTTATTTCTTCTGTTTATTTCATATCCTACAGTCTTTTGAAATATGTAGATTAGGCAATATTTGTTGTATCGTATTTTCGTTTTCTTATTTATTTCTTATTATTTGTCTATTCATTTTTTTATTTTTTTTGCGTTTATTTAGTTCATTGCAAATAGTCTTTTGTACTATATTTTCGAGATAATTCCTGCAACGATTTGTCTTTATCAATAATTATTATCATCATTATTATTATTTCATATACGTATATTTTGTGATTTTATTTTATTATTATTATTTTTTTTTTTTTTTTTTGTATTCGTCTTATTTATATGCTGATTGTTTTTTTTTCCATATTGAATCTGACATTTATTTATTAATTGAGAATCTTCTTTCTTATTCTATTTTCGATTCTTGTTAAGAGTCTCTTTCGTATTCTATTTTCAATTGATCATTTTTGTGTGTTCTTCCGAGTGTTTTGTTTTGTATGTATTATTGTTCTAGTTCACATACAATTTTCTCTCTTTTTTAGTAATCTTTCCTTTTTTTATTATCATTATTATTATTGGTTTGTTTTTTGTTTTGTTTTTTGCCTAGTTCTTCTAAATTTCCCTTTTTTGTATTTATCTTTTTTCGATTTATTTTTGGAAGTAATCTATGTGTTATCTAAATCTGTTTTTTTTTTTTTATCTTTTCTTTTTTGTACATTCTTTTTTCGACTTATTTTTAAAGTATTCTATTTTGTATTTATCTTTCTTTTTCTAGTTTTTTTTTTCATGTTCCATTTTCGATTCTTATCTTTTTCCAAGTATTTTATTTTTTCTGTGTTCTGTTTTGATTTTTTTCTACTTTATTTCGTATTTTTCTTTTATAATATTTTTCGATTAAAAAAGATATATATTCTTATTTATTATAATTTCGATTCATTTTTTTATAGTTTTTTTTATATCTTCCTTTTTATTATCTTCTTGTTCTCTTTCTGTTCTTCTCTTTCTTTTTGTATTATGTTTTCGATTCATCTTTTTTTTCTGTTTTTCCTTCTTATTACATTTTTTCTTTTTTATTCTTTTTAATCTTTTTGTATTCCGTTTTCGATTCATCTTTTTGTCTAAGCATTCTCTTTCATATATTCCTTTTGTATTATCTTTATCGTCTTCCTATTCTTTTCATTCTTTTTTTTTTCTTTTCTTTTTTTTGTATTCTGTTTCCGATTCATCTCTTTGTCGAAGCATTCTCTTTCATATATTCCTTTTGTATTATCTTTATCGTCTTCCTATTCTTTTCATTCTTTTTTTTTCTTTTCTTTTTTTTGTATTCTGTTTCCGATTCATCTTTTTGTCTAAGCATTCTCTTTCATATATTCCTTTTGTATTATCTTTATCGTCTTCCTATTCTCTTTATTCTTTTTTTTCTTTTTTTTTATTCTGTTTTCGATTCATCTCTTTGTCTAAGCATTTTGTTTCATATTTTCCTTTTGTATTGTCTTTAGCGTCTTCCTATTCTTTTTCTTCTTTTTTTTTCTTTTTTTTGTATTCTGTTTCCGGTTCATCTTTTTTTATTCTATTTCGCTTCTTCCTTTTCCATATTTTTTCCCGTTATATTTTCAATTCTTTTTATCTTTTATTTGTTTTTTATATCCTTTTTATTCTTTTCATTCTTTTTTTTTTTTTTTTGTATTCTGTTTCCGATTCATCTTTTTGTCTAAGCATTCTCTTTCATACATTCCTTTTGTATTATCTTTATCGTCTTTCTATTCCTTTTATTCTTTTTTTTTCTTTTCTTTTTTTGTATTCTGTTTCCGATTCATTTTTTTTTTCTTCTAAGTATTCTATTTCGTATCTTCCTTTTCCATATTTTCTTCCTGTTTTATTTTCAATTCTTTTTATCTTTTTTCATATTCGTTTTATTCCTCTTTTTCTTTTCTTTTTTGTATTCTGTTTTCGATTCATCTTTTTTTATTCTATTTCGTACCTTCCTTTTCCACATTTTTTCCCGTTTTATTTTCAATTCTTTTTATCTTTTATTTGTTTTTTATATCCTTTTTATTCTTTTCATTCTTTTGTTTTTTTTTGTATTCTGTTTCCGATTCATCTTTTTGTCTAAGCATTCTCTTTCATATATTCCTTTTGTATTATCTTTATCGTCTTTCTATTCTTTTTATTCTTTTTTTTTCTTTGTATTCTGTTTCCGATTCATCTTTTTGTCTAAGCATTCTCTTTCATATGTTCCTTTTGTATTATCTTTATCGTCTTCCTATTCTTTTTATTCCTTTTTTTCTTTTTTTTTGTATTCTGTTTCCGATTCATCTCTTTGTCTAAGCATTCTCTTTCATATATTCCTTTTGTATTATCTTTATCGTCTTCCTATTCTTTTTATTCTATTTTTTTCTTTTCTTTTTTTGTATTCTGTTTCCGATTCATCTTTTTGTCTAAGCATTCTCTTTCACATATTCCTTTTGTATTATCTTTATCGTCTTTCTATTCTTTTTATTCTTTTTTTTTCTTTTCTTTTTTTTTGTATTCTGTTTCCGATTCATCTTTTTGTCTAAGCATTCTCTTTCATATATTCCTTTTGTATTATCTTTATCGTCTTTCTATTCTTTTTATTCTTTTTTTTCTTTTTTTTATTCTGTTTTCGATTCATCTTTTTGTCTAAGCATTCTCTTTCATATATTCCTTTTGTATTATCTTTATCGCCTTTCTATTCTTTTTATTTTATTTATTTATTTATTTATTTTTTTTTGTATTCCGTTTTCGATTCATCTCTTTGTCTAAGCATTCTCTTTCATATGTTCCTTTTGTATTATCTTTATCGTCTTTCTATTCTTTTTATTCTTTTTTTTTCTTTTTTTTTTGTATTCTGTTTTCGATTCATCTCTTTGTCTAAGCATTTTCTTTCATATATTCCTTTTGTATTATCTTTATCGTCTTTCTATTCTCTTTATTCTTTTTTCTTTTTTTTTATTCTGTTTTCGATTCATCTTCCATTTTCCAATTTCCAATCAAAGGCGTAATTTATCGTCGTTTTCGCCGAGAGATCAAAGCGCTAATTATTGTCTGTTAGTGCTTCATTTTTTTATTCTTTCTTTCTTTCTTTTTCTTTTTCTTTTCTTTTCTTTTCTTTTCTTTTTCAAAGCGCTAATTATTGTCTGTTAGTGCTTCATTTATTCTTTCTTTCTTTTTCTTTTTTCTTTTCTTTTCTTTTCTTTTTCAAAGCGCTAATTATTGTGTGTTAGTGCTTCATTTTTTTATTCTTTCTTTGTTTCTTTTTCTTTTTCTTTTTTTTTTCTTTTCTTTTCTTTTTCAAAGCGGTAATTATTGTCTGTTAGTGCTTCATTTTTTTATTCTTTCTTTCTTTCTTTTTCTTTTTCTTTTCTTTTCTTTTCTTTTCTTTTTCAAATCGCTAATTATTGTCTATTAGTGCTTCATTTTTTCTTTCTTTCTTTTTCTTTTTTCTTTTCTTTTCTTTTCTTTTTCAAAGCGCTAATTATTGTCTGTTAGTGCTTCATTTTTTTATTCTTTCTTTCTTTCTTTTTCTTTTTCTTTTTTTTTTCTTTTCTTTTCTTTTTCAAAGCGCTAATTATTGTCTGTTAGTGCTTCATTTTTTTATTCTTTCTTTCTTTCTTTTTCTTTTTCTTTTCTTTTCTTTTCTTTTCTTTTTCAAAGCGCTAATTATTGTCTGTTAGTGCTTCATTTATTCTTTCTTTCTTTTTCTTTTTTCTTTTCTTTTCTTTTCTTTTTCAAAGCGCTAATTATTGTCTGTTAGTGCTTCATTTTTTTATTCTTTCTTTCTTTCTTTTTCTTTTTCTTTTTTTTTTCTTTTCTTTTCTTTTTCAAAGCGCTAATTATTGTCTGTTAGTGCTTCATTTTTTATTCTTTCTTTCTTTCTTTTTCTTTTTCTTTTTTTTCTTTTCTTTTCTTTTTCAAAGCGCTTATTATTTTCTGTTAATGTTTCATTTTTTTCTTCTTTCTTTTTTTTTTTTTCTTTTTCTTTTTTTTTCTTTTCTTTTCTTTTTCAAAGCGCTAATTATTGTCTGTTAGTGCTTCATTTTTTTCATTCTTTCTTTCTTTCTTTTTCTTTTTCTTTTTTTTTCTTTTCTTTTCTTTGTCAAAGCGCTAATTATTGTCTGTTAGTGCTTCATTTTTTTTTATTCTTTCTTTCTTTCTTTTTCTTTTTCTTTTTTCTTTTCTTTTCTTTTCTTTTTCAAAGCGCTAATTATAGTCTGTTAGTTCTTCATTTTTTTATTCTTTCTTTCTTTCTTTTTCTTTTTTTTTCTTTTCTTTTCTTTTTCAAAGCGCTAATTATAGTCTGTTAGTGCTTCATTTTTTTATTCTTTCTTTCTTTCTTTTTCTTTTTCTTTTTTTTCTTTTCTTTTCTTTTTCAAAGCGCTAATTATTGTCTGTTAGTGCTTGTTTTTCTTCTTTCTTTCTTTCTTTTTCTTTTTTTTCTTTTCTTTTCTTTTCTTTTTCAAAGCGCTAATTATAGTCTGTTAGTGCTTCATTTTTTTATTCTTTCTTTCTTTCTTTTTCTTTTTCTTTTTTTTTCTTTTCTTTTCTTTTTCAAAGCGCTAATTATTGTCTGTTAGTGCTTGTTTTTCTTCTTTCTTTCTTTCTTTTTCTTTTTTTTCTTTTCTTTTCTTTTCTTTTTCAAACCGTTAATTATTGTCTGTTAGTGCTTCATTTTTTTATTCTTTCTTTCTTTCTTTTTCTTTTTTTTTCTTTTCTTTTCTTTTTCAAAGCGGTAATTATTGTCTGTTAGTGCTTCATTTTTTTATTCTTTCTTTCTTTTCCTTTTTCTTTTTTTTTTCTTTTCTTTTGTCCGAAAATAACTCGCTTCATCAGTCTATCGATCAGTCCTCATGATAGATCATTTGTCTTCTTTTCGGTTCTTGTTTAATTCTTGTTTTTTCCTTCTTTTTCTTTTTCTTTAATTTATCTTCTCTTTTTCTTTGTTTTTGTTTACATTCTTATTTTTTCTTCTTTTGATTTTTTTTATTTTTTTTCTAGGTTTTTTATATTCTCTTCTCTTTCTTTCTTTCTTTCTTTTTATCTTCTTTTTTTCTTCAACTCTTTTTTATTCAATTTTCCTTTGCTTTTCTTCTTCTTTTTCTTTTTCTCTTCTTCATTTTTTTATTTTCCCCTTTTCTTCTTCTTTTTCTCTCTCCATTTTTTTCCTATTTCTCCCCTTTCCTTTCTTTCTCTCCTCTGTTCTTCTTATATGTAGGTGTAGGTGTGTTGTGTGTGTGTTGTGCGTGTATGTAGGTGTATGTGTGTTGTGTGCGTGTGTGTGTGTGTGTGTGTGTGTGTGCATGTATATATGTATCTACTTGTATACATTTGTGTGCACATTTATGTCTATATCATACACCAATCTATAACACCATAAGACACAAAATAACGTTCAATTTGTAAATAAAAAAAAGTTCAATTTGTTTTTAAAAACGTTCAATATTTTCAAAACACATTCAATTTATTTTTAACGTTCAATTTGTTAAAAAAAAACGTTCAATTTGTTATAAAAACGTTCAAATTGTTTAAAAAAACGTTCAATTTGTTTAAAAAACGTTCAATTTGTTCAAAAAACGTTCAATTTGTTTTAAAAAACGTTCAATATGTTTAAAAATGTTCAGTTTGTTAAAAACAACGTTCAGTTTGTTTTTAAAAAGTTCTATTTGTTAAAAAACATTCAATTTGTTAAAAAAAACGTTCAATCTGTTAAAAAAAACGTTCTCTTTGTTTTAAAAAAAAGTTCAATTTGTTGAATGTAAGTTCATCTCCCAAGCATCCTGAGAAACCATCATTATACACGGGACTGATTCTGGCACCCTGATTGGCACTCCATATGCCTAGCTTTAAGTGCCAGATATCGACTCACGTTCGAGGGGCGTTGGTGGGAGAGGGGGAGGAGGGGGTGAGAGGGAGGAGGGGGTGAGGGGGAGGAGGGGTGAGAGGGGAAGGAAGGAAGGAGGGAGAGGAAAGATGAGGGAGAGGAGAGGGGGGAGAGGGGAAGGAAGGAGGAAGAGGGGAAGGATGGAGGAATAGAGAGGTGGGAGAGGAAGGTTAGGGAGAGGAGGAAGGGACAGAGAGGTGAAAGGGGAAGGTGAGGGAGAGGAGAGATGAGGGGAGGGAAGAGGGGAGAGAGGGATGAGAGGGGAAGAATGAAGGGACAGAGAGTTAAGCTAAGAAAGGGGGACATAGGAGTGAGGGAATAGGGGGGGGGGGCAGAGAGGGGGATGGAAAAGGGTTGGGACAAAGGGGCGAAAGAAGGATTGAGGGAAAGAAGGGAGGGGAAGAAAGGTGAAGGATAGACTAAGAGAAG
This sequence comes from Penaeus vannamei, assembly GCF_042767895.1. Taxonomy (NCBI): domain Eukaryota; kingdom Metazoa; phylum Arthropoda; class Malacostraca; order Decapoda; family Penaeidae; genus Penaeus; species Penaeus vannamei. Next base: position 21,304,075 of record NC_091586.1, read on the forward strand.
GGGAAAGGGGCGGATTGACGAAAAGGAAAAGGGAGGGGAGCGAAGGGAAATAGAGGGAGAGAGATGAGAAGAAAGAAGGGATGAATAGGCAAAAAGTGGAATGTGGAAGAGGAGGACGAAAAGATTTAAAGCGAAATAACGTTTAGAGATAAGGGGAGAGAAATAAATAAAAAGAAGAAACACAGAGACAGAAAAAAAAAGTTGAGTTTTGAGAAAGAGACAAAGAAGAGAAGAAGAGAAGGAGAGAAGAAAGGAAGAGTAGAAATCAAGGGGGAGGGGGGGTCGAGGGGAGACCAGGGGAGGGGAGGTCGAGGGGGAGGGGATCGAGAAGAGGTCAAGGGGGGGAAGGGGTCCGATTGGGGTCTGGAGGAGGGGAAGGGTGTGGGGATCGAGAAGAGGTCAAGGGGGGAGGGGAAGGGGTCCGATTGGGGTCTGGAGGAGGGGAAGGGGGGGGGGGGATCGAGAAGGGATCAAGGGGGAGGGGGTCCGATTGGGGTCTGGAGAAGGGGAAGAGGTAAAGGGGGGGGGGGGGATAGCCTCTTACTCATCACCGTCTTTGATGTTGCAGTCGACTGATGATTCACGCTCGACGTCCGAAAGCGCTTGCAAGAGTCAATCAGCTGATTTATATATAGAACCTTCGGGGCCAGTTATGTCTTCGAGTTTTCCTTCGCTCCTGACGCTCGTGTGTGAAGGGGGGGGGCGTGTGGGGGGGAAGGGAGGGAGGAGGGGGCGTGTGGGGGGGGAAGGGAGGGAGGAGGGGGCGTGTGGGGGTGAAGGGAGGGAGGAGGGGGAGAGTGTGGGGGGGAAGGGAGGGAGGAGGGGGAGAGTGTGGGGGGGAAGGGAGGAGGAGGGGGCGTGTGGGGGGGAAGGGAGGGAGGAGGGGGCGTGTTTGGGGGGAGGGAGGGAGGAGTGAAGGGGGGGGGCGTGTGGGGGGAAGGGAGGGAGGAGGGGGCGTGTGGGGGGGGAAGGGAGGGAGGAGGGGGCGTGTGGGGGTGAAGGGAGGGAGGAGGGGGAGAGTGTGGGGGGGAAGGGAGGAGGAGGGGGCGTGTGGGGGGGAAGGGAGGGAGGAGGGGGCGTGTTTGGGGGGAGGGAGGGAGGAGGGGGCGTGTAGGGGGGAAGGGAGGAGGGGGCGTGTGGGGGGGAAGGGAGGAGGGGGCGTGTGGGGGGGAAGGGAGGAGGGGGCGTGTGTGGGGGGGAAGGGAAGAGGAGGGGGCGTGTGGGGGGGAAGGGAGGAGGGGGCGTGTGGGGGGAAGGGAGGAGGGGGCGTGTGGGGGAAGGGAGGAGGGGGCGTGTGGGGGGAAGGGAGGGAGGAGGGGGCGTGTGGGGGGGAAGGGTGGAGGGTGTGTTTGGGGGAAGGGAGGAGGGGCGTGTGTGGGGGGGAAGGGAGGAGGGGGCGTGTGGGGGGGAAGGGAGGAGGGGGCGTGTGGGGGGAAGGGAGGAGGGGGCGTGTGGGGGGGAAGGGAGGGAGGAGGGGGCGTGTGGGGGGGAAGGGAGGAGGAGGGGGCGTGTAGGGGGGAAGGGAGGAGGAGGGGGCGTGTGGGGGTGGAAGGGAGGGAGAAGGGGGCGTGTGTGGGGGGGAAGGGAGGAGGGGGCGTGTGGGGGGAAGGGAGGAGGGGGCGTGTGGGGGGGGAAGGGAGGAGGGGGCGTGTGGGCGGGGAAGGGAGGAGGGGGCGTGTGGGGGGGAAGGGAGGAGGGGGCGTGTGGGGGGGAAGGGAGGAGGGGGCGTGTGGGGGGGGGAAGGGAGGAGTGGGCGTGTGGGGGGGGAAGGGAGGAGGGGGCGTGTGGGGGGGAAGGGAGGAGGGGGCGTGTGGGGGGGAAGGGAGGAGGGGGCGTGTGGGGGGGAAGGGAGGAGGGGGCGTGTGGGGGGGAGGGAGGAGGGGGCGTGTGGGGGGGAAGGGAGGAGGGGGCGTCTGTGGGGGGAAGGGAGGAGGGGGCGTGTGGGGGGGGGAAGGGAGGAGGGGGCGTGTGGGGGGGAAGGGAGGAGGGGGCGTGTGGGGGGGGAAGGGAGGAGGGGGCGTGTGGGGGGGGAAGGGAGGAGGGGGCGTGTGGGGGGGAAGGGAGGAGGGGGCGTGTGGGGGGGGAAGGGAGGAGTGGGCGTGTGGGGGGGAAGGGAGGAGGGGGCGTGTGGGGGGGAAGGGAGGAGGGGGCGTGTGGGGGGGGAAGGGAGGAGGGGGCGTGTGGGGAGGGAGGAGGGGGCGTGTGGGGGGGAAGGGAGGAGGGGGCGTGTGGGGGAAGGGAGGCAGGGGGCGTGTGGGGGGCTGTAGAGAGGGGGCGTGTGGGGGGGGAAGGGAGGAGGGGGCGTGTGGGGGGGGAAGGAGAGGAGGGGGCTGTGTGGGGGGGAAGGGAGGAGGGGGCGTGGAGGGGGAAGGGAGGAGGGGGCGTGTGGGGGGGAAGGGAGGAGGGGGCGTGTGGGGGGAAGGGAGGAGGGGGCGTGTGGGGGGGGAAGGGAGGAGGGGGCGTGTGGGGGGAAGGGAGGAGGGGGCGTGTGGGGGGGGAAGGGGAGGAGGGGGCGTGTGGGGGGGGAAGGGAGGAGGAGGGGGCGTGTGGGGGGGGAAGGGAGGAGGGGGCGTGTGGGGGGGGAAGGGAGGAGGGGGCGTGTGTGGGTGGGAGGGAGGAGGGGGCGTGTGGGGGGAAGGGAGGAGGGGGCGTGTGGGGGAAGGGGGAGGAGGGGGCGTGTGGGGGGGGAAGGGAGGAGGGGGCGTGTGGGGGGAAGGGAGGAGGGGGCGTGTGGGGGAAGGGAGGGAGGGGGCGTGTGGGGGAAGGGAGGAGGGGGCGTGTGGGGGGGAAGGGAGGAGGGGGCGTGTGGGGAGGAAGGGAGGAGGGGGCGTGTGGGGGGAAGGGAGGAGGGGGCGTGTGGTGGGGGAAGGGAGGAGGGGGCGTGTGGGGGGAAGGGAGGAGGGGGCGTGTGGGGGGAAGGGAGGAGGAGGAGGGCGTGTGGGGGGAAGGGAGGAGAGTGGTGTGTGGGTGGGGGGAAGGGAGGAGGGGGGGGCGTGTGGGGGGGAAAGGGAGAGGAGGGGGGGCGGTGTGGGGGGAAGGGAGGAGGGGGCGTGTGGGGGGGGGGAAGGGAGGAGGGGACGTGTGGGGGGGGAGGGAGGAGGGGGCGTGTGGGGGGGGGAAGGGAGGGAAGGGAGGGAGGGAG
>NC_091586.1:21314716-21322216 GCF_042767895.1 Penaeus vannamei
ACCGCAATTCTGTCATCCAATCAACCGCAATTCCGTCATCCAATCAACCGCAATTCTGTCATTCAATCAACCGCAATTCTGTCATTCAATCAACCGCAATTCCGTCATCCAATCAACCGCAATTCTGTCATTCAATCAACCGCAATTCTGTCATTCAATCAACTGCAATTCCGTCATCCAATCAACCGCAATTCCGTCATTCAATCAACCGCAATTCCGTCATCCAATCAACCGCAATTCAGTCATTCAATCAACCGCAATTCTGTCATTCAATCAACCGCAATTCTGTCATTCAATCAACCGCAATTCCGTCATCCAATCAACCGCAATTCTGTCATTCAATCAACCGCAATTCTGTCATTCAATCAACCGCAATTCTGTCATCCAATCAACCGCAATTCTGTCATCCAATCAACCGCAATTCCGTCATCCAATCAACCGCAATTCCGTCATTCAATCAACCGCAATTCCTTCATCCAATCAACCGCAATTCCGTCATCCAATCAACCGCAATTCTGTCATCCAATCAACCGCAATTCTGTCATTCAATCAACCGCAATTCTGTCATCCAATCAACCGCAATTCTGTCATTCAATCAACCGCAATTCTGTCATTCAATCAACCGCAATTCTATCATCCAATCAACCGCAATTCCGTCATCCAATCAACCGCAATTCCGTCATCCAATCAACCGCAATTCCGTCATCCAATCAACCGCAATTCTGTCATCCAATCAACCGCAATTCTATCATCCAATCAACCGCAATTCCGTCATCCAATCAACCGCAATTCTGTCATCCAATCAACCGCAATTCTGTCATCCAATCAACCGCAATTCCGTCATTCAATCAACCGCAATTCTGTCATCCAATCAACCGCAATTCCGTCATCCAATCAACCGCAATTCTGTCATTCAATCAACCGCAATTCTGTCATTCAATCAACCGCAATTCTATCATCCAATCAACCGCAATTCTATCATCCAATCAACCGCAATTCCGTCATTCAATCAACCGCAATTCCATCATCCAATCAACCGCAATTCCGTCATCCAATCAACCGCAATTCCGTCATCCAATCAACCGCAATTCTATCATCCAATCAACCGCAATTCCATCATTCAATCAACCGCAATTCTGTCATTCAATCAACCGCAATTCTGTCATTCAATCAACCGCAATTCTGTCATTCAATCAACCGCAATTCTGTCATTCAATCAACCGCAATTCTATCATTCAATCAACCGCAATTCTGTCATTCAATCAACCGCAATTCTGTCATTCAATCAACCGCAATTCCGTCATCCAATCAACCGCAATTCCGTCATCCAATCAACCGCAATTCTATCATCCAATCAACCGCAATTCTATCATCCAATCAACCGCAATTCTATCATCCAATCAACCGCAATTCTATCATCCAATCAACCGCAATTCCATCATCCAATCAACCGCAATTCTATCATTCAATCAACTGCAATTCTATCATCCAATCAACCGCAATTCTGTCATCCAATCAACCGCAATTCCGTCATTCAATCATCCAATCATTCAATTCAACCGCAATTCCGTCATCCAATCAACCGCAATTCTGTCATTCAATCAACCGCAATTCTGTCATCCAATCATCCGCAATTCTATCATCCAATCAACCGCAATTCTATCATCCAATCAACCGCAATTCTATCATCCAATCAACCGCAATTCTGTCATCCAATCATCCGCAATTCTATCATCCAATCAACCGCAATTCTATCATCCAATCAACCGCAATTCTATCATCCAATCAACCGCAATTCTGTCATCCAATCATCCGCAATTCTATCATCCAATCAACCGCAATTCTATCATACAATCAACCGCAATTCCGTCATCCAATCAACCGCAATTCTGTCATCCAATCATCCGCAATTCTATCATCCAATCAACCGCAATTCTATCATCCAATCAACCGCAATTCTGTCATCCAATCATCCGCAATTCTATCATCCAATCAACCGCAATTCTATCATCCAATCAACCGCAATTCCGTCATCCAATCAACCGCAATTCTGTCATCCAATCATCCGCAATTCTATCATCCAATCAACCGCAATTCTGTCATCCAATCATCCGCAATTCTGTCATCCAATCAACCGCAATTCTATCATCCAATCATCCGCAATTCTATCATCCAATCAACCGCAATTCTGTCATCCAATCAACCGCAATTCTATCATCCAATCAACCGCAATTCTGTCATCCAATCATCCGCAATTCTGTCATCCAATCAACCGCAATTCTATCATCCAATCATCCGCAATTCTATCATACAATCAACCGCAATTCTGTCATCCAATCAACCGCAATTCTGTCATTCAATCAACCGCAATTCTGTCATCCAATCAACCGCAATTCCGTCATCCAATCAACCGCAATTCTATCATCCAATCAACCGCAATTCCGTCATCCAATCAACCGCAATTCTGTCATTCAATCAACCGCAATTCTGTCATCCAATCAACCGCAATTCCGTCATCCAATCAACCGCAATTCTGTCATCCAATCAACCGCAATTCTGTCATCCAATCAACCGCAATTCTGTCATCCAATCAACCGCAATTCCGTCATCCAATCAACCGCAATTCTGTCATCCAATCAACCGTAATTCCGTCATCCAATCAACCGCAATTCCGTCATCCAATCAACCGCAATTCTGTCATCCAATCAACCGCAATTCTGTCATCCAATCAACCGCAATTCCGTCATCCAATCAACCGCAATTCTGTCATCCAATCAACCGCAATTCCGTCATCCAATCAACCGCAATTCTGTCATCCAATCAACCGCAATTCCGTCATCCAATCAACCGCAATTCCGTCATCCAATCAACCGCAATTCCGTCATCCAATCAACCGCAATTCCGTCATCCAATCAACCGCAATTCTGTCATTCAATCAACCGCAATTCCGTCATCTAATCAACCGCAATTCCGTCATCCAATCAACCACAATTCCGTCATCCAATCAACCGCAATTCCGTCATCCAATCAACCGCAATTCCGTCATCCAATCAACCGCAATTCCGTCATCCAATCAACCGCAATTCCGTCATCCAATCAACCGCAATTCCGTCATCCAATCAACCGCAATTCTGTCATTCAATCAACCGCAATTCCGTCATCTAATCAACCGCAATTCTGTCATTCAATCAACCGCAATTCCGTCATCCAATCAACCGCAATTCTGTCATCCAATCAACCGCAATTCCGTCATCCAATCAACCGCAATTCCGTCATCCAATCAACCGCAATTCTGTCATCCAATCAACCGCAATTCCGTCATCCAATCAACCGCAATTCCGTCATCCAATCAACCGCAATTCCGTCATCCAATCAACCGCAATTCCGTCATCCAATCAACCGCAATTCTGTCATTCAATCAACCGCAATTCCGTCATCTAATCAACCGCAATTCCGTCATCCAATCAACCGCAATTCTGTCATTCAATCAACCGCAATTCCGTCATCTAATCAACCGCAATTCTGTCATTCAATCAACCGCAATTCCGTCATCCAATCAACCGCAATTCTGTCATCCAATCAACCGCAATTCCGTCATCCAATCAACCGCAATTCCGTCATCCAATCAACCGCAATTCCGTCATCCAATCAACCGCAATTCCGTCATCCAATCAACCGCAATTCCGTCATCCAATCAACCGCAATTCTGTCATTCAATCAACCACAATTCCGTCATCCAATCAACCACAATTCCGTCATCCAATCAACCGCAATTCCGTCATCCAATCAACCGCAATTCCGTCATCCAATCAACCGCAATTCCGTCATCCAATCAACCGCAATTCCGTCATCCAATCAACCGCAATTCCGTCATCCAATCAACCGCAATTCTGTCATTCAATCAACCGCAATTCCGTCATCCAATCAACCGCAATTCCGTCATCCAATCAACCGCAATTCCGTCATCCAATCAACCGCAATTCCGTCATCCAATCAACCGCAATTCCGTCATCCAATCAACCGCAATTCTGTCATTCAATCAACCGCAATTCCGTCATCTAATCAACCGCAATTCCGTCATCCAATCAACCACAATTCCGTCATCCAATCAACCGCAATTCCGTCATCCAATCAACCGCAATTCCGTCATCCAATCAACCGCAATTCCGTCATCCAATCAACCGCAATTCCGTCATCCAATCAACCGCAATTCCGTCATCCAATCAACCGCAATTCCGTCATCCAATCAACCGCAATTCCGTCATCCAATCAACCGCAATTCCGTCATCCAATCAACCGCAATTCTGTCATTCAATCAACCGCAATTCCGTCATCCAATCAACCGCAATTCCGTCATCCAATCAACCGCAATTCTGTCATCCAATCAACCGCAATTCTGTCATCCAATCAACCGCAATTCTGTCATCCAATCAACCGCAATTCCATCATCCAATCAACCGCAATTCTGTCATCCAATCAACCGCAATTCTGTCATCCAATCAACCGCAATTCTGTCATCCAATCAACCGCAATTCCCTCATCCAATCAACCGCAATTCTGTCATCCAATCAACCGCAATTCCCTCATCCAATCAACCGCAATTCTGTCATCCAATCAACCGCAATTCTGTCATCCAATCAACCGCAATTCCCTCATCCAATCAACCGCAATTCTGTCATCCAATCAACCGCAATTCTGTCATCCAATCAACCGCAATTCTGTCATCCAATCAACCGCAATTCTGTCATCCAATCAACCGCAATTCCGTCATCCAATCAACCGCAATTCCGTCATCCAATCAACCGCAATTCTGTCATCCAATCAACCGCAATTCTGTCATCCAATCAACCGCAATTCTGTCATCCAATCAACCGCAATTCTGTCATCCAATCAACCGCAATTCCGTCATCCAATCAACCGCAATTCCGTCATCCAATCAACCGCAATTCCGTCATCCAATCAACTGCAATTCTGTCATTCAATCAACCGCAATTCCGTCATCCAATCAACCGCAATTCTGTCATCCAATCAACCGCAATTCTGTCATCCAATCAACCGCAATTCTGTCATCCAATCAACCGCAATTCCCTCATCCAATCAACCGCAATTCTGTCATCCAATCAACCGCAATTCTGTCATTCAATCAACCGCAATTCCGTCATCCAATCAACCGCAATTCCGTCATCCAATCAACCGCAATTCTGTCATCCAATCAACCGCAATTCTGTCATCCAATCAACCGCAATTCTGTCATCCAATCAACCGCAATTCCATCATCCAATCAACCGCAATTCTGTCATCCAATCAACCGCAATTCTGTCATCCAATCAACCGCAATTCTGTCATCCAATCAACCGCAATTCTGTCATCCAATCAACCGCAATTCTGTCATCCAATCAACCGCAATTCCCTCATCCAATCAACCGCAATTCTGTCATCCAATCAACCGCAATTCTGTCATCCAATCAACCGCAATTCCATCATCCAATCAACCGCAATTCTGTCATTCAATCAACCGCAATTCTGTCATCCAATCAACCGCAATTCTGTCATCCAATCAACCGCAATTCTGTCATCCAATCAACCGCAATTCCATCATCCAATCAACCGCAATTCTGTCATCCAATCAACCGCAATTCCGTCATCCAATCAACCGCAATTCCCTCATCCAATCAACCGCAATTCTGTCATCCAATCAACCGCAATTCTGTCATCCAATCAACCGCAATTCTGTCATCCAATCAACCGCAATTATGTCATCCAATCAACCGCAATTCCATCATTCAATCAACCGCAATTCTGTCATCCAATCAACACGCAATTCTGTCATTCAATCAACCGCAATTCCGTCATCCAATCAACCGCAATTCTATCATCCAATCAACCGCAATTCCATCATTCAATCAACCGCAATTCTGTCATCCAATCAACCGCAATTCTGTCATCCAATCAACCGCAATTCCGTCATCCAATCAACCGCAATTCTATCATCCAATCAACCGCAATTCCATCATTCAATCAACCGCAATTCTGTCATCCAATCAACCGCAATTCTGTCATCCAATCAACCGCAATTCTGTCATCCAATCAACCGCAATTCTGTCATTCAATCAACCGCAATTCCGTCATCCAATCAACCGCAATTCTGTCATCCAATCAACCGCAATTCCGTCATCCAATCAACCTCAATTCTGTCATCCAATCAACCGCAATTCTGTCATCCAATCAACCGCAATTCTATCATTCAATCAACCGCAATTCTGTCATCCAATCAACCGCAATTCCGTCATCCAATCAACCGCAATTCTATCATTCAATCAACCGCAATTCTGTCATTCAATCAACCGCAATTCTGTCATCCAATCAACCGCAATTCTGTCATCCAATCAACCGCAATTCTGTCATCCAATCAACCGCAATTCCGTCATCCAATCAACCGCAATTCTGTCATCCAATCAACCGCAATTCTGTCATCCAATCAACCGCAATTCTATCATTCAATCAACCGCAATTCCGTCATCCAATCAACCGCAATTCTGTCATCCAATCAACCGCAATTCTGTCATCCAATCAACCGCAATTCTGTCATCCAATCAACCACAATTCCGTCATCCAATCAACCGCAATTCTGTCATCCAATCAACCGCAATTCTGTCATCCAATCAACCGCAATTCCATCATTCAATCAACCGCAATTCTGTCATCCAATCAACCGCAATTCCGTCATCCAATCAACCGCAATTCTGTCATCCAATCAACCGCAATTCTGTCATCCAATCAACCGCAATTCTGTCATCCAATCAACCGCAATTCTGTCATCCAATCAACCGCAATTCTGTCATCCAATCAACTACAATTCTGTCATCCAATCAACCGCAATTCTGTCATCCAATCAACCGCAATTCTGTCATTCAATCAACCGCAATTCTGTCATTCAATCAACCGGAATTCTGTCATCCAATCAACCGCAATTCTGTCATCCAATCAACCGCAATTCTGTCATCCAATCAACCGCAATTCTGTCATCCAATCAACCGCAATTCTGTCATCCAATCAACCGCAATTCCGTCATCCAATCAACCGCAATTCCGTCATCCAATCAACCGCAATTCCGTCATCCAATCAACTGCAATTCTGTCATCCAATCAACCGCAATTCTGTCATCCAATCAACCGCAATTCCGTCATCCAATCAACCGCAATTCCGTCATCCAATCAACCGCAATTCCGTCATCCAATCAACTGCAATTCCGTCATCCAATCAACCGCAATTCTGTCATTCAATCAACCGCAATTCCGTCATTCAATCAACCGCAATTCCGTCATCCAATCAACCGCAATTCCGTCATCCAATCAACTGCAATTCTGTCATCCAATCAACCGCAATTCTGTCATCCAATCAACCGCAATTCCGTCATCCAATCAACCGCAATTCCGTCATCCAATCAACCGCAATTCCGTCATCCAATCAACTGCAATTCTGTCATCCAATCAACCGCAA
>NC_091586.1:21339716-21342216 GCF_042767895.1 Penaeus vannamei
ATGTGAGGAAAGAAAGAGAGAAAAGAAAGCAGAGAAGACGAAGCAAAAGACAGAAAGAACAGGAGAGCAGAGATCGAGGACGAAGAAAGAAGAAAGAGGAGAGAACGGCGACGGAAGAGGAATAAAGGAGGAGGAAGAGAAAGCAGAGGAGAAAGAGGAGACGAAAGAAAAGGAGAAATCAGACCAAGAACGAAAGGAGGTGGAGGAACATGCAAAAGCTAGAAGAAAAGAGAGTAGGATAAACCAGCGACGGAGAAGGAGGAAGAGGAGGATAAGAATGAAGAAGACAGTGCAAGACGCAACATAGGATGAAGAAGAGAAGGAAGGAGAAAGGGAGGATAAAGGTAGGAAGAAGACATAAGGCAGAAGAGATAAACAAGGAGACGAAAGGAGAGATCAAGGACAAAGGACAAAGAAAAGAAAACAGAGAAGAGAGAGAATAAGAGAACACGAGAAAGAAAGAAAGAGAGAAAGAGAAAAGTTTCTGGAGAAATCAATAAATATGTTTTGTCTTTAATGGTTTGGTTAACACGCATTATTGTGGTGTGATAACAATAATGATAATAAGGACAAGAGAAATAATGAAAAGAATGATAATAATAATAATAATAATAATAATAATAATAATAATAATAATAATAATAATGATGATGATGATGATGATGATAATAATATTAATGATGGTGATGATGATAATAACAATGATGATAATGATGACGATAATAATAATGATAATGATAATAATAATAGTAATAATCATGTTTTTAATAATCATGATAATAATGATGATAAATAAAATCATAACAATTATGACATTGATGATAATGATGATGACAATGATAAAGAAGATAATAGGAATAACAATGAGGATGTTGATAACAGTAATATTAATGACAAAAACTACAACAACAATAATAACAAACATAAAAAATAAATAAAAATAAGATATAAAGGGAAGAAACAAGGGAATAAGATGAAAGATGAAAAAAAAATATAATGGGAAGAAACAAGGGAATGAAGAGGGAGAGAGAAGGTATAGAAAAAAGGAAAGAAATTAAAGAACGAAAAATAGTAGAAAAGAAGAAAACGAAAAAAAAGTTGAGGGGAAACTAAAAGAAAAAAATACAGTTCGTTCACCTGGCGCTGACAGAGACGTAAAGTTGGGAAATAGAACGACAAAAGAAAATTCTACAGAGGGTCTTTTGCTAAGGACTCTCGAGAGGAAAGAGGCAGACCTTTTAAGAAGAGGAAAGGTCAGGGATTGATGCGAGGTCACAAAGGTCACGTTGATAAGAGTGTGGAGTGGTCCAGAGGGTCGTGCAGATAAAGATTCTTCCGTTTAATATTTTTCTCTCTCGTTTTTTTTCTCGTCGTTATGGAATTGTTACCTGGAATACACATGTAAACACACATACACACACACACACACACACACACACACACACACACACACACACACACACACACACACACACACACACACACACATACATACACACACACTAAAAAAAATACACATAAACGCACACTCAAAAAATACATATGAGCAAACACACTCACAAGCATACACATACAAACAAACACACATACATACACGAATATATACACTGAAAGATCACATTGCAAACCGTCCTATATAAAACTGAATGGATAGAGAGAATGGAAAACACGCACACACAGAGAGAGAGAGAGAGAGAGAGAGAGAGAGAGAGAGAGAGAGAGAGAGAGAGAGAGAGAGAGAGAGAGAGAGAGAGAGAGAGAGAGACAGAGACAGAGAGAGAAAGAGAGAGAGAGAGAGAGAGAGAGAGAGAGAGAGAGAGAGAGAGAGAGAGAGAGAGAGAGAGAGAGAGAGAAAAGTTAAATAGAGAGAGAGAGAGACAGATAGAAAAAGAGAGGGAACACACATTCAGTGACAGAGAGAAAATAACAGACTAAGTAAGCCACTGGAACCAAACCATTGGAACCAAGCCACTGGAATCGAGTAACTGGAATCAAGCCACTGGAACCAAACCACTGGAATCAACCCACTGGAATCAACCCACTGGAACCAAGCCACAGAATCGCCGACACCATTTTGTCTTTCCTCCAAGTTCCGGAGAATAAAAGAAAGAGAGAAAAAAGAATAGAAAGAAAACGATAGGACAAAGTTATTAACTGAAATGTAAATTCTCGGAAAACTGCCACATTCTTGGGTGTCTTTTCTTTGGACCGAGTAAAAGGAATGTGATTTATTTTACATCTTCTGGGAAGTTCTTGGGCGTCGTATAATATTCAGAGAAAAGAATGAAAGTGATGTTGACGGTGATATGAAAAATTGAAAGTGAATGCACATAGACACACACATGTACATACATACACAGACATGCACACTTACACACACACACACACACATGTACATACACACACACACAAATGTACATACACACACACACACATACACAGATGTACACACACGCACACACACACACACAAATATATATGTGTGTGTGTGTGTACATGT
>NC_091586.1:21364716-21369716 GCF_042767895.1 Penaeus vannamei
TCATCATCATCATCATCATCATCATCATCATCATCATCATCATCATCATCATCATCATCATCATCATTGTTCTAAATCATCGATACTACAGTTATTATCGTTAAAACCAATAACAACTAATCAGAGCAATAAAAAAAGAAAAGAAATACAGAAAACAAAATTAAGAAATAAGAATTGAAAATAATTGAACCCAAAAACCAAGGAACCCAAAATTCAACAACATCCATCCATCCTGAGAGCCAAAAATTGCATAAGGTTGACCCCCCTCCCCCCCCCTCGACTTGCTTTAAACGCTCGAATGAATGATGATGTGGTGGCGGTGGCAGTGATGGGGATGATAATGATGATGATGATGATGATAATGACGACGTCGGTGACGGTGACGATGATCATGATGATGGAAAAGATGATATGATGATGATGATGATGGCGGTGGTGCTGGTGATAAGAATGATGATAATGATAAAAAGGATGATGATAATAATAATGAAAATAATGATAATAGATCTGATAATAATAATAATGATGATGATGTTGATAATATTAATGATGATAATGAACATAATGATAATGATAATAACAATGATAATAATGTGAACATGATTGTAACATTTGTGCATGTGTCAGTGGCTGTGTATACGTAGGTTTGTACATGTGTAGATGTGTGTGCAGATACGATTTTGTGACCATAAATTAGGTACATATACATTATAGTACAGGTCTCGTCAACAAACGATTCAAATTCTCGCGCATGACGTCACTTGGAGTATAAGCCTGGGGGGGGGGGGGGGAGAGGGGTCGACGCTAATCGTGTGGTCATTCTTGGATGGAATGCAGAGCCGTAAGGATCTCCCTCTCTCTCCCTGTAACTGTTCAGTGGTTGGTTGCAGGATTTGGGACCGCCCTAAGGATGTTCTTTATCACCGATTTCCAAATTAGGGAGCAAGAATAGGGTGGATAATTTAACGAGGAAAGAAAAAAAAGGGGGGAAATGTGAAACTGAAAGAATTTGCAGTGTCTATTTTGAGTTAGCAGACTACGAGAGAAGGCTAAAATATGAAATGCTACATTTGCCAGTTCCTTGACACTTGAGGACTCTGAAGAAAGGTGCTATACCATCGAAATATATTCCAAAAGTAAAAGGTCACTATCATAATAGAAATTATTGTTAGAGAAAAAAATGGAGTTGGAATTTATCTAAAATTCACGCCTTGTAATAGGGATGTGGTATTATTATTATCATTATCATTATCTTTATAATTATCATCATCTTTATGATCTCATAATTATCCCCATTATCATTATTATTATCGTAAACCATTGTTGTGGTTATAATAATAATAATAGTCCAATAATAACAATAATAGTAATGATGGATCGGTCAATCTAAAATTACTTAAGTATTTGCTCATATGCTACCGTTTTCTATTATCTCCTTCTCATCCTTCCATTCTCTAATCTAATGTTTATTTACATAATGTTTTCATTTGATCGATGTGTTCTTACATTTTTAGTCATCTGTCTCTCATGTTGGATAAATATAAAGCAAAGAAAAAGTCCCCCTTACAAAAATAACGTTTTCTAAGATGAATAAGAGGTTTTCGTTTTCTTTGACCTTGATATAGGTACACTATTTTAAATACTTGTAATAACGTTCATGTGAATCGGTTTTGGAGCATCAAATGGGATGGGGAATCTGAGCCTCTGTTGCCCCCACAAGAACAAATTTAGTTAATCACTATATATATATATATATATATATATATATATATAAATATATATATATATATAAATGTGTATATATATGAATAGATATGTACATGTATTATATTTATATATATATATATATATATATATATATATATATATATATATATATATATATATATATAAATAATGTCTATGGATGCTAGTAAGCGCCTAGTTGCTCACTCCTTTTGAGTGGGTCGTTGTACGAGTGGTAGAGCGGCCGTCTCGCATTCACGTGCATTAATGGCGAGGGATCGAATCCCGATCGGAGAGGTTATAATGTTCATGATAAAAGTGCGGTATTGCATTATTCCATCTTTCATAGAATGCACCTCAGGTTATCTGATTTGTGATTTGTCCTGCTCTGTCCATAAATACCGAGTGCCCACGGGGAGTGAGTGTGAAACTTCGCTATCCTTACTCATGTATGAGTAGGTAGGTAATGTCTATGGATGCTAGTAAGCGCCTAGTTGCTCACTCCTTTTGAGTGGGTCGTTGTACGAGTGGTAGAGCGGCCGTCTTGCATTCACGTGCATTGGCGGCGAGGGATCGAATCCCGATCGGAGAGGTTATAATGTTCATATTTATATATATACATATATATATATATATATATATATATATATATATATATATATATATATATATATGTATATGTATATATATATATATACATATATATATATATATATATATATATATATATATATATATATATATATATATATATATGCATGTATTCACACAGACCTATGCATTTCCGTAGAGTTCACAGAAACATATATCTCTTACTTTCCTCAAACGAGTGTGACGAGGAAGCGGCAAAGGGCCGTGGCCGAGTTACACACAGGAAAAAGTGCCAAAAATCAAGGGGAAAACCGGCCCGAATTCGTTCTTCCTCCCAACCTTTTCCTCCTGCTCTGCCTCCCGAGGACAAGGCTCGAGGACTCCTGCGACGATGGTGCTGCGGAAGGTCTGTTTAAGGTTTAGTTTTGTTGTGATTTTCTCGTGCTTCGTGTATTCGACTCTGCTGGTGCTGCAGTGGCGTTCGCCACCAAGGATATTCGACGTCCATCTTGGAGGACGAGCCAAGCACGCCCCGCCGAAGGGAGTGGTGCTCCTGACGCAGATGCGCTCGGGTTCCTCCTTCACGGGCGTCCTTCTAACGGCGGCGGAGACAACGTTTTACTCCGAGGAGCCCGTGAGAGATTTCTTGCACTTCTCTCCGTCCAGCCCCGAGGACGTGGCCGCGGCTGTGCAACTCCTGCGGGACGTCCTGCGCTGCCGGTTCGTCGCGCGCCCCGACTACTACAAGAAACGCCTCATGCTGAGTCATTACCACGACGTGGACACGCTCAGCCTGTGCTCGTTCTCCGAAGAGCTGTGCATGGCGCCGCTCACCACCCAGACGATGTGCCTCGCCGCCCACGTCCGCCTGGCGAGGGTCGTGGTGCTGGATCTGGAGAGCGCGGCGCCCGTCTTCCAGGACTCCGACCTCGACACCCACGCCATCCACTTAGTGAGGGATCCGCGCGGCGTCCTGTCCTCCAGGGGGAAGCTGAGCAAGTTCGGCTATTTCGCAGGAGACGACCTCAGTGCCAGCTCCCTCTGCGACAGGTACCGGAAGGACCTGAGAGGAGCGGCCGCCGTGAAGGCCTCAGCCCCGCACAGGTGACGCTCGTTCATTTTTTTCTGTCTCTGGCCCTTTGCATGTTTCCTTATATTCAAATGTTCACATCCATCTTGGGTGTTTACACTGTGAAAACAGGGTGTTAAATGTGATATGTTTTAAAAAGTCGCGAAAATTTTTTAATACAATACATTATAACATAGTATCACCAAATTTAATATAGCGATCTTTAAACTAAACAAACAAATATTCAACATGATGCAGTGACTTCATACTCCAAGTTAATATAAGCACAGACACGCAGGTTCATGTCATTTATGATAGGAGACTTCACTTCGAAAACCACAGACCCTGATGAAATGACACGAAAGGAAAAGACACACCCAGACACTCATCATACACTCTTCATATGACCAAAGTTCCCCCCCGCTCGCCAGATACACTTTCCTGAGGTACGAGGACCTGAGCCTCAACACGACCCTCGAGCTCCGCCGTCTGTACGACCTCCTCGGCCTCTCCTACACAGCCAGAGTCGCTGCCAAGGTCGCCTACATCACCCTGGGCATGGCCGACGACCTCTCCCACAGCTACGGCACCACCAGGGACTCCAAGGCGACGGTCTTCCGCTGGCGAAGTCGTCTCTCTTTTGCCGAGGTGAAGGAGATACAGGACGCGTGTGTAGACGTCCTGGAGGCGTATGGCTACAGGGTCTTCGCCTCGAAAGAGGAGTACGAGGACCAGGCTCTCGGGGTCTTGGTTCCTGCCAAGTCCTGAAGGAAAAGTCCGAGGTGGTTTTAATCGTTGTTGATATAAAGTTTTTCACTGCATAGCTAGCGGGGGAGAGAGAGAAAGAGGGGGGAGAGGAAGAGAGAGAAATACAGGGAGAGGGAGAGGGTGGGGGGAAATGGATAGATGAAGAGACAGAGAGAGAACAGAGAGGGAGGGAGATGAATAAATGGAAAGCTATCTATCCGTTTATATCTATCTATATCTATCTATCTATCTATCTATCTATCTATATATATATATATATATATATATATATATATATATATATATATATATATATGCATATGTTTATACCTATATATGTGTGTATATATATACATATATATACACATATATGAATATATATATATACATATATATATATATATATATATATATATATATATATATATATATAGAGAGAGAGAGAGAGAGAGAGAGAGAGAGAGAGAGAGAGAGAGAGAGAGAGAGAGAGAGAGAGAGAGAAAGAGAGAGTTAAAGCGATTGAAACAAGTGAGAAAAAAAGAGTGAGAGAGACACACACAGATAGAAATTATTCCTATACCTCAGATAAAATTTGTATATATATTTTCCCCTTTTTTCTGAGACAACGATGTCCCATTGTAAGTACAGTTTAAAAAATCATATTCTGTTCTCATTTCCATATATTACTCCTTTCATTTTCTCTATTTCACACGAGAGTACAAATAGCATTTTCCAAATCATACTTCATTATCCGTAATGAATGTAAACAGATATATGTAAGATATTCAATAAAAGATAAAAACTGACCTGGTTTATTAATCTATAAAAAAACGAAAAAATCCTTAAATTTTCCTCAAAATACTTTTAT
>NC_091586.1:21382216-21387216 GCF_042767895.1 Penaeus vannamei
ACAAAAACAAACAAAAAAACGAGAAAACCTTTTAGTTTCCTCTACCCACCTTCCTCTTAAACTACAAGGAGAGAGACTCCCATCAGCCTACCACGGGCACCGCGACGATACTGATTCGATTCGCCACAAACGACGCGGGTTCGAACCAAGACGCTCTAGCTCCGGTACCCCACTCGAGGACCTGTCAGGATGATGGAAAATGTGACCGTTGCTCTTCTACTTTTACCTTTTATTTACCATTTATTTGTATATTCATATCAACGTCAAGTGAACGTAGACAGGATGTGGTTGTTGCTCTCTCTCTCTCTCTCTCTCTCTCTCTCTCTCTCTCTCTCTCTCTCTCTCTCTCTCTCTCTCTCTCTCTCTCTTTCTGTTTGTCTGTCTCTCTCTCTTACTTTCTTTATTATTTTTTTTCTTTCTTTCTCTCTCTCTCTTTCTTTCTTTCTCTCTCTCTCTCTCTCTCTCTCTCTCTCAGTCATCATCCTGTCACCATAGTGTGCAGACGTGCTGTGTGACCTCTTGTGACCTTGACCTGTCCTTACGGGATTTGTGTTACCTTGACTATTAGGTCTTCATAGACCTGCCAGCTGTGGATTGCTGCAGTGCGCGATAATGTTCACATGATCATTTGATCTGAATCTAAAGTGATCTAAATATCATATAGTGAAGTAAAATAAGTGAAAAAACTACGTACGGACACAGATGTGCCTTGTGGGCGCGGCGTAAGCGGCCCGTGTGTGCACCTGGGTTTGCACAGGGAGGTCAGGTCGGGCCCTGTTTCTTCAGGAAATGACCCCGACCTCAAACGGAACAATGACTGACACGCCCATGGAAACCGAGGGTAGATATGGTGTCCTCCGTGAGGAAGATATCAGTGGCCTCCCCCAGGAACCAATAAAGAAAAAAGCAAAAAGACTACTACCTGACCCTGTAGAAATCACGCCCCCTGGACACCTGTGCGCACATTTCAAAGCCGACACAAAGCTTCGGACACACGGGGATAAGTATCGCTGGGTATCCCAGGCTTTAAAATTGGACCCATACAACAAGACAAAGGGGTCCATTGAACTTAAGATTGGGAGAAACAATGTGTTTGTGAGATGTAAAAATGAACAAATTCTTGCCCACATAACCACTGCCGGTGCAGGTGGTGAAATTTTAGAAAAGGCGAAAGTGTATGGAAAAGGCAAGTGCACAAATGTTATTGTGTTCGACGTCCCAAGAGAAATCGAAACAGATGAAATGACGTCTTACAATGAACGCGTCGTACATGCCAAACGCATGAAGATAAATGGATTGATGACCCAGAGAGTCATCATAACATATGAGGGGGAGGTAATCCCCAAAACTGTCAAAATGGTGGAGGGCATGGCACCCTTTAGATGTGCCATCTTTAAATCTCTGACCCCGTTTTGCTCCCATTGCTCAAAGTGGGGACACGGGGCACGTGCGTGTCCA
This sequence comes from Penaeus vannamei, assembly GCF_042767895.1. Classification (NCBI taxonomy): domain Eukaryota; kingdom Metazoa; phylum Arthropoda; class Malacostraca; order Decapoda; family Penaeidae; genus Penaeus; species Penaeus vannamei. The sequence goes on from NC_091586.1 coordinate 21,383,675, forward strand.
CGAGAGGCACCGCGGTGCCGATACTGCGCTCTTTCGCATGAAAGCTCAGAGTGCGCAGAGAAAATTTCTGAAGGTAAAATCATCCCTCGGAAATGTGTGAACTGCCGTCAGGAGCATAATGCCAACTCGCCATTATGCGCCTACTACCCGAAAGACAGAAGGACAACACATGAAAAAAAGCAGGCAGCCCCTCCCCCCAATAAACCCCGCCCAGCCCCTCGTCTTAATGACGTGCGGGAATTCCCACACCTGCAGAGGTCAACTCTGAAAGCCTCTGCAAATAAAGCCATGGCACCGGCCACATCACCAGCTGTAGCACCTGCACCAGCTGCAACACCAACGACAGCTGCAGCTTCTACTCCAGTTGCAGCACCCACTCCAGCGCCAGCTGTAGCACCAGCTGCAGCTCCTGCTCCAGTGCCAGCTCCAGCACCGACGCCATCACCAGCTCCAGCTCCTCCCTCACCGCAGCAGGAAAAGCAAGAATCTAACAGGGAAATGAAAGATTTGATACAAATGTTGTTCAAGCAGATGGAGCAGATGATGTTCATGATGCAGCAACAGATGGTGCAATTCCAGGAGAGGATTTTTGCGCTCTTCCTCGAGCAACGACAACATCCAGTGGGCCTTGGAAACGGTCAAGTGATGATCGATGGATCAAAATAATCTGTTAAAGTGCATTACCTGGAACATTAACAGTTTACAGAAACGCAAGGCGACCCTCGCTCAGTATCTTAACTCGGAAGATGTTGATGTGTGTTGCCTCCAGGAAGTTAGAACTGATGCTCGTTATGCAAAAATTGCAGGATACACATATCACGACAAACCTAATATTGCTAATCCTTCTGCAAGAGGACTTGGTATTTACATAAAAAATAGTATCCCATCAAAAGTGATCGATGACAACCGTGACAATGCAAGTGCTGAATATCTTGGTGTTAAAATATTTCTTGATGGCAGAACCATCACCATCATTAATGTATATAACCCACATGATAGTGAAGTGGTACCTAAACCTCCCGACAGTATGATACATAATGCTACTGTCTTACTGTGTGGAGATTTTAATGCCCGTCATCCTCTCCTTGGCTCTGAGGGAAGCACCATAGGTAAAAACGGTAAGGTATATTATGATTATCTTCAAAACACCAGTGATCCCATACACCTATTGTGCCCCTTTGAAAAGACTCATTATCTAGGTGGCAAATTAGATTATATAGTCTTATACAATCAGCACCCACTCCCATGCACTGCGGAAGTTGTCCCTTTCTTAGTCAGTGATCATTGGGCATTAAGTATCACCCTCCCATTCGCTAAAAGAAGCCCGCCCCAGCCACGTCTTCGATACCATCTTGCCACTAAACATCATAATGAGTTTATTAAAAGGATTGGCTGCTGGTATGAACACTATATTCCTGCCAGCCTTGATCACTTTAATGAAACTCTCTGTCAACAAGTTGGTAACCTCATCACCCAACTCCAACCCAGAAACCCTGTCAAACATAGGTCTTCATCCTCCAGAGGCAAACGAGCATATCACCTTAACAAAGATCCGGAAATAAAGTTACTTAGAAAGTTAATAAGGTCTACAGTAAATCAGCTAAAAAACCTGGGGAAAAATCCCTACTTAGCTAGGGACCTTGTTTTCTTTAGTAAAAAACTTAATGAGATAATGACACAAAAGCGGGAAGAGAGATTGTATGCCTGGGCAGAATCGATTGACTCCACGAGCTCCATGAGTAATGTGTGGAGGGAAATCAATAAGATTAAAGGCAATGCACACAATGTCACTCCCCACCCTCATCCAGAAAGGGTAGCTTTGTCAATCCTCAGTAAATGCTGCGAAAACTCTTCTCTCGATAATCTTCCATTATCCATTCGTAGATGCTCCCTTAAGTCAAAACACAAAAATGAAATTAACTATCAGTGCCAACTTTTAGATGAGGCTGATGCACCATTTACAAGACACGAACTTCTTGCAGCCATTAAAACTAGCAAATCCACTGCACCTGGGGATGATGGAATCACTTACGACATCATTCGCCTCCTTGCAAAGGTACAGGTACAGGGAAGAAATCCTCTTCTTGATCTCTTCAACTTAACTTATTCTACAGGCATCTTGCCTACTTCCTGGAAACAAGCCACCATTATTCCTATCCCAAAACCAGGGTGTCCTGATGAATTTAGACCGATTTCTCTGACATCCTGTCTCTCTAAAACCTGTGAAAGGATCCTCCTCAATCGCCTGCTCCACCAGATCAAAGATCAAATTCACCCATCAGTCTTTGGTTTCCAAAAGGGGAAAGGAACACAAATGTGCCTGGCACAGTACCTCAATGGAAGTAATGCACAGTCTTCTTACTTCATAGATTTCAAGGGTGCATTTGACAGAGCTTCCCCTACTGCAATCCTCCATGAATTAACTCTCCTAGGAGTTAAGGGCAAGCTTCTGCTATGGATAAAGGATTATCTGTCTTTGAGAAGAGCAAGAGTATGTTACCAAGGCACCTACAGTAATTATGGTGAACTCGAGTTAGGAACTCCACAAGGAGGAGTTTTGTCCCCTTCACTATTTAACATTCTTATGCACTCTCTTTGCAAGCTTAATAGTGAGTTAGGAGACCTATGCAGCATCACATCCTATGCTGATGACGTTCTCATTCAGGTATTTGATAGGGGGGAGTATGTTCTTCAGGGATTCAGTAAAAAGTGCACTTCCCTTGGACTCGTAATCAACCCTGTCAAGACTAAGTATATTTCCAGATCACACAAACTGTCATACATTCCAAGATTAGGTGGGCAAGTTATTGCAAAAACTGACACCTATAAGTATCTAGGTGTTATGGTGATTGCTCCCCACCTCATGTCCCGCAATTCCCGCTTCACTCGGGAAATCGTTCAAAACATCAGAGAATGCTGCCTGGAGCGCTTAAGACCTTTACAATACATAAGTAACAGATACGTTGGTGCTTCCCTAAGAGTCCTAAGATTGATGTACATTTCCCTTGTTAGGTCCACGATAGACTATGCGAGCCCGGTTCTTAGTATGTTGCCACAAAATGTTCTCAGACCCCTTGAAATCTTACAGAACAAGGCCATGAGAGTCATTTTGGGTTGCCCAATAACTGCTAAAGTTCTTGTCATGAGGAAAGAGCTTGATCTCCCGTCAGTTCACAGCCGTATTACCCAAGTCAACACCATACTCGGCATCAGACTTCTGCAGATTCAGTCCAAACCTCAAATTTCCCTTGCATTGTCTAATGAGATTAATTGTAGAGTTAGGCATGTCCGACGGCCTCGGTACTCCAATCTCATAAAGTCAAACTTGGAATGGAAGGGCAAGACTGCCCAGACTATTCTCAGCTTTAGTGTGTGGAATAATGATTTTATCAACATCCCAGAAGCAACGCTTACTTCACCATGGCATAGATCACATGTTAACGTACATATTGATAAATTAACAGGGCCAAAACCCATGACTTCAATAACAGAGTTAAAAAGCCATTACTTGAAATATATTGATGAAATTCTCCACCCCCCTC
>NC_091586.1:21402216-21407216 GCF_042767895.1 Penaeus vannamei
CCCTTCCTCCCTCCTTCCCTCCCTCTCTCCTCCCCCCCTCCCTCCTTCCCTCCTTCCCTCCCTCCCTCCTTCCCTTCCCTCCCTCCTTCCCTCCTTCCCTCCCTCCCTCCTTCCCTTCCCTCCCTCCTTCCCTCCCTCCCCCCCCTCCCCCCCTAAACAGGCTACGGGCACTCCACCCCCGCGACGAATAGTGGGAAGGCCTTTTGTATAGTGTATGCTGTGGTGGGGATTCCCCTCGGTATGGTGATGTTCCAGTCCATTGGTGAACGTTTGAACAAGTTTACGTCCATCATCATCAAGAAGGTTCGTCCTTATGTCGTTTCTGTATGGTTTTTTTTTTTTTTTTTTTTTTTTTTTTTTTGTATTGTTTTTTTTGTATTTTTTTTTTTTTTTTTTAGTATTACTTTGTTGTGTATTATTATTTTCTTGTATTATTTTTTGTGTTGTATTATTATTTTCTTGTATTATTTTTTGTGTTGTATTATTATCTTTCCTGTATGGTTTGTATTATTTGGTTATTTATCGTTTTTATAGAGTGGGATGGTGTTTGAGATCGTAAAAGAATCTGTTTTATGGGATTTCATTATTATTATTGTTATTATTATTATTATTATTATTATTATTATTTAATCTAATTTTGTTCCTGTATGAGCTTTTATTTAAATTATTATTTTTTATTTCATCTGATTTCGTTCCAGCATCATATCTAAGGAATAATTTTGTTCTATGATGAAGTACATTGGTTGTCTAGATTATAGATTATATAGAAAGCATTTTTTTTCTGGTTTAGCTTCGGATTCAAGATACTTCAGATTTTCAAGTAAACACATATATATATAACAATGTCTGGAAATGTAGTGAAATGAATCACAATTTTTGTTTTTTTTTGCCGGATGAAGAAATGCCTCAGGTTTAATTTCCGGTTTTCCTTCTTTCCCCTCTCGCTCCCACTCTCTCTCTATATATATATACATATATATATATGTATACGTATGTATTTCTCTCTCTCTTTCTTTCTTTCTTTCTTTCTCTCTCTCTCTCTCTCTCTCTCTCTCTCTCTCTCTCTCTCTCTCTCTCTCTCTCTCTCTCTCTCTCTCTCTCTCTCTCTCTCCAATTCCATCTCCTCCATACCTCACTCCCTTCCCCTCCTCCCTCCCCCTCTCTTCCCTTCCCCCCAATACCGTCCCCCAACTCCGTATGTCTTCCGAACCCCGAACCCCGAAAACCCCGTGCATCACCCCCCCTCTCTCTCTCTCTCGGCAGATGAAGAAGATGCTCGGATGCAGCAACACGGAGGCCACGGACGTCAACCAGCTGTGCGTGACCGGCACCCTCTCCTCCATCGTCATGACTGTGGGAGCGGCCGTCTTCTCCCACTACGAGAGCTGGAGTTACATAGACTCGTTTTATTATTGTTTTATCACCCTCACCACCATTGGCTTCGGGGACTTCGTGGCGTTGCAGGTATTATGTTGTGGTGATAGGGGAAGTGATGATGATGATGATGATGAAAATAATAATAATGATGATAAGGGAAATTACAATAATGATGATAAGCAAAATGATATTAATGATGATGAAGAAAATAACAATAATGATAATAATGGAAATAACAATAATGATAATAATGGAAGTAACAATAATGATAGTAATGAAAATAATAAGGATAATAATGAAAATAGTAATAATGATAATAATGAAAATGACAATAATGATAAGGAAAATAATAATGACAATAATGAAAATAACAGTAATGATAATAATGATAGTAATGATAACGATAAAAATATTGATGATAATCATAATAGTAACAGTAGTAATAATGATCATAATCATAAGAGTAATAATAATGATAATATTGACTGTGATTATTATAACGATGATGTTTGTAGTAATGATACCACGAATACCAATACTAATTATAGATAATCCAATTAACCCTATTTCCCCCCCCCCCTCCCCTCAACCACCACCTTCCCTCTTTTACACTCCCCTCTTCCCCCACCCCCTCTTTAACCTCCACTCCTTCCTCATTGTCCCTCCCCCCTCCCCCGCCTCCCCCTACCTATACCAATCCCTTCTCCTTCCTTATACCTCTCCCCTCATCCTTTCCCCCCCGCACCCCCTTCCCCTTCTCCCTCCTTCCTCCCATCCTCCTTCCCCTTCCCCCTACCCTCCCTTTCCCCTCCTTCCCCCCTTCCTCCCCTCCCCCTCATCCCCTTCCTCCTTCCCACCTTCCACCCCCCCCCCTTCCCCCATTCCTTCCACCTTCCCCCCCTCACCCCCACTCCTCACCCTCCACCCTTCCTTCCCCCCCTCACCCCCACTCCTCACCCTCCACCCCCCTTTCCCCTCCCTTCCCCCCCTCACCCATTCTTCCCCCTCTCCTTCCCCCTTCACCCCCACTCCTCACCCTCACCCCCACCCCTCCTTCCCCCCTCCCTCCCCCCCTCCTTCACCCCCCTTTCCTTCCCTCCTTCCCCCTCACCCCCACCCCTCCTCCCCCTCACCTCCTCCTCCCCCAGAGACGCAACGCCCTCACCAACGAGCCGGGTTACGTCGCTCTCTCCCTGGTCTTCATCCTCTTCGGCCTCACCGTCGTCGCCGCCTCCATCAACTTGCTGGTGCTGAGGTTCATGACTATGTGAGTGGTTGGGAGGCTTTGTTTAAGGGCGGGATGGGGTGGGGTGGGGTGTTCTGGTGGGGTTTTATTTGATGGGGCTTTATATTTTTTTTTTTTTTTTTTTTTTTTTTTTTTGGGGGGGGGGTGACTTTAGTGGGGGGATTTTTTTTGGGGGGGCTTCATTTTTGTGTGTGTGTGTTTGTGAGGGTGTTTGCGTGTGTGTGTGTCTGTGTTTAAGTGTGAATGTGTGTGCGTATTTGTGTATCGTTCCGAGTGATTCGTTTTTTCTGTAAGTATATAGATATAGATATATAGATAGGTATAGATATGTATATATAGATAAATTATACATATGCATATGAATAGATACTTATGAAATATGTACCGTAACGTGCATAGCATGATGAATAATAACTTTCTTTTAAACTCCCTATGACAACGAGAATAAACTCTGTCTTGTGCTGAAAAGTTTACTGAATAAAATGTAAAGCGACTTTAAAATTGTTGTCTCATATTTCGTGTTTAAAAAAAGCTTTTTGCTTTTATTGGGTTTATAATTTTTCGTTTTTACAATATTCTGTTGTTTTTTTCTGGCTCTTAACTCTTTCTTTCCCTCCTTCTTTATTCTAAATCCATCCTCCTTTCTTTACCGTAATCGTCCCTCTCCCACTTTCCCTTTCCCTTCTCTCTACGCCTCTCCCTTCTTTCCTCCGCATCCCTATCTCCATCTTTCTCCTTACCTTTCCCATCTCCTATCATCCTCTCTCTCTCCCACCACTACCTACCCTACCCATCCCCTCTCCCCTTTTCCCCTATTTCCCGACTCACCCCCTCTCCCTATTCCCACAACCCACTTTCCCCTTACTCCCACCAATCCCCTTTCCCCGTCCCCGAACCCCATCTCCCCTCCTCATCACCCTACCAACCCCAAACCACCAAACACCCCTCCATTCAATCCCCCCACCCCATCCATCCCACCTACCCCCATCCAACCCACCAACCCCTCTCCCCATCCACCACCCCTCTCCCCTTACCCCCACCCCACCCCCACACACCCCACCCCCTCACCCCTTCCACCCACCCTACCTACCCCCTCTCTCCTCCCACCCCCACCCCTCTCACCCCCCACCCCAACCCACCCTTCCACCCAAACCCCCTCCAGGAACACCGAGGACGTCAAAGCGGGGGAGTACGAGATGCAGGACGCCTCCCAGTCTGTGGTGACCCTCGACGGCGAGCTCATGGCCATCAACGGGAAGGTCCTGGCTGGCACTCAGGACGCCGAGGGCCTTGGGGAGCGGAGGCCGTCCTACGCCAGCATCGCCACCGTCTGCTCCTGCACCTGCTACCCGCGTCCTCATCACAGTCCTGCGGATATTAGGCATCGGTATTCGGTCGTCAGGTGAGGCGAGGGAGGGAGGGAGGGAGGAAGGGAGGGAGGAAGAGGAGAGAGATAAGAGAGATGGAATGGAGAGAGAGAAGGAGAAAGGGAGGAAGGGGAGATAGAAAGGAGAGAGGGATGAGAGAGATGGAATGTAGAGAGAGAGAGAGAGGCGAATGAGGGAGAAAGGTAGGAAGAGGAGATAGAAAGGAGAGAGGGATAAGAGAGATGGAATGGAGAAAGAGAGAAAGATGTTGTTTTTTTCATCTTTGTATATTCTCATTTACTTATGGATTGGAGGAGGATAGACGGCAGATTATTATTGTTTCTTATAGAAAACCTCAGCCACTTAAACACTTGTAACCTGATATAGATAATATTATATATATATATATATATATATATATATATATATATATATATATATATATATATATATATATATGTATATATAGGCTTCACAAAAATTGATTATATTCAGTAGCGGAAGTCCCTTAGGCCCAATTTGCCCACTTCTAAATCCGACCCATTGTCAGATAGATAGATAGACAGGTAATCGAATATGTAGACAGACAGACAGATAATTAGACCGATAAAGATAGATATACAGATATAAAAAACACACAATACCGTGTTGGTACTACGGTAGAAAAAAAAAACACAATGCACAAACTAGATTTATTGTGTTTTTTTCCCTACCATATACAGATATATTACTCTAATTTGCGTTCGTTCTCCAGGTCGCCCTCTCGGATTTCGCACCTGCTCGTAGACCAAGCCGGAACGAGCAAAGTGGCACCTCACGATAACGACCAGTTTCCTCCTCTACTTCACGACTCTTTCATGGTTGCCAACTACCTCAAGATGAAGAGGTCGTCCGTGTGAGAAAGAGAGGGAGAGAGAGAGAGAGAAAGAGAGAGAGAGAGGGGGGAGGGAGAAAGAGAGGGGGGGAGGGAGAGAGAGAGAGAGGAAATGGGATGTAGAAAGTAGAGAAAG
>NC_091586.1:21422216-21424716 GCF_042767895.1 Penaeus vannamei
CTGGTCAGCACACTTTTTAAGAATGTGGGGACTTACGTTGTCAGGTCCAAAGGCTTTATTAACCTCAGTCTTAAGAAGATGATATTTAACTTCATCAGCGCGAATGACCAGTGTGTTAAGTCTCTGATTTGTCATTGATGGAAGCTGAGGAGGCGTGCGGTCAGGTTCACGAATTCGCATCTTCTGAGAGAAGAAGGAGGCAAGTAATTCGGCTTTGTCCTGACTAGATGTTGCTACGTTTCCATCTGGTTTATGTAATGGTGGAATGCAGTCTTGGGTCGTGAGGCCCTGTTGTTGTTTGACTAAACTCCACCAGTCTTTGCTGCCGATCGAACGGTTAGTAAGTTTTGTGCTGAGACTTTGTCTCCACTGTTCGATGGCCCATTTCTGAACCTGCTTCATTCTTTTGCAGGCAGCTTTGTGGGTCAGCTTGTTTTCTGTAGATGGATTACGTTTGAAACGAATCCAGGCTCTGCTTTTTTCCTCTGCTGCAAGTCTGCATGTGTGCCCAAACCAGGGCTGATCTCCTGCTTTGACCTTGTATGATTTATGAGGTATAAAGCGTTCTTGCAGATTCTTTAGTGTTTCAGTAAGTTTAAAAGCCTGTGTATTAACATCTCCTGTGAGAATGGAGTCCCATACAGTGTTTTCCAAGACACTGCGAAAGCTTTGCCAGCAGCCCTTATTCCAGCTCCAAATGGTTCTTGTCAGTGCCTCCTCACGAGTGGCCTTCAGGTTAATCCTGCTGAATATGGCATAATGATCTGAGGAGCCCACTGCTCCTATGCTACGGCAGCTAACTGCTCCTTCGGGAAGGTCGGAGATGACTGGGTCCAATGAGGAGCCTGAGATGTGAGTGGGGAAATCAACATGGTTGTTTAGCCCATGTATTGTTAGCAGATCCTCAAACGATCTTGCAACAAGATGCTGGTTCAAATCTCCTACAATTAGGATGTTTTTGCAGGTATGGTGGTGTAGAATTCCATCAAGGTTGTTCAGTAGGAACTCGATGGGTTCTCCTCCTTGCCACTGGGGCCTATAGCAAACACAGAGCAAGACGGTTTCCTGGGTGGTAAGCCAGAGCCTGAAAAACATGAGCTCCAGATGGTCTGGCATGTCGATGTCCAGGAGCTGAACGGAAAGTGCCTTACGGAAACAGACTGCAACACCACCAAAGGTGCCATTAGTTCTGTCCTTTCTGTGCCATTTTGAAAACCCAGATATTTGCCCAAAGTTCTCTGGGACTGTTGGATTTAGGAAAGTTTCCACAGTGGCAATTATGTCAGGATTGTGAGGTATGACATGGCTATGTGTAAGGTCACCAATATTTGTCTGGAAACCTCTAACATTGGCTGAGAGGATGGTAAGACTGTCCGACCCTTTGCTGGAGTGGGACATTGAACCAGGGGCCATGAGGACTGAGTTGTGGATGATGAGGTGGGCGGGTAGTGGTCAGTGGCCAACCACCAAATGCTGATGGTCTGTGGTGATGTGGACCAGTTGACAGGCTTTGGAGCGTCTGAACGATCAGGGCATTATTGTGTGCTTGTTCAGATGCAAAATTCTGTAACAAGATTTCCTGTCTTTCCTGATTACGTTTTGTCCGGCACTCCTGAACTGTGTGCCCTCTACGGTGGCAGAAGTCACAGGATTTCCTTCTGTTGCAGGAAGCCTCTGAGTGACCCCTAGATTTGCAGATCCTGCAACTTAAAGGTCGCCTTCCACCATGAGGTACTGCACCTCGATTAAAGGGTGTATTGGATCTATGGGGATGGCGAGTTTGTTGGCTTTGACTTTGTCTATTGTTAGGCCTATTTTGTTGGTTGCCTGCATTTACTGAGGTTCTTGTAGCCGAGTTTGAGGTTGCTGAACCACTCTGTACTTCACAGGCGCTCGACGACAGCGCTTGTGTAGAGTTGCTTTGCTGCGGGCCAGGCGGATCTGAGCTGCTCTGTTCCTGCTGCTGCGAAAGGAAGTGAGCGTCGATCTTTTCGGGACGTGCAGTACAGGCAATTGATCTGACCTCTAGGGATGGGAGTGCAGTTGTCGAAGCAACAATGCTGTCAAAAAAGTTTAATATATTGACAACAGCATCCCTTTTGCTCGCAATCTCCTCTGTGGTGGTGCCGAGGAATTTTAGAAGCGAGTTCTTCCTTGCCAGCTCGGATCTTAGGTTGCGAATGATTCTAACCAGATCCGTAGGCTCTAGCTGGAGAAGCTCCCGTTCCTCATCAATGGCGGAAGACTCGTGCGTCTCAGTTGTCTCGTTATCAGGAGTTACGTGGGACACTTCGTCCGGGATGCCAATGGCTTGGCGTAGCCTTTGCACTTCTGTGCAGGTGAAGTGGCTGTCTTCACCGAGGCACTGGGGATGGCAGATATTCGGGCAGTCTGAGTAAGAACAGTACTTTGCCCTTGTTGGCAGTTGACTTGCCACAAACGGCACACCACTCACGTGGTTCGTAGCCAGGCAGGCCCTCGGGTCGTGCAATCCGAGCGT
>NC_091586.1:21429716-21434716 GCF_042767895.1 Penaeus vannamei
TCGGCGGAGGAGCTTGAATAGACTTCAGGGGCGTCGTTCAAAATAATGTTTTTTTTTTCTCTCTCGCTTGGGAATGCTCTTCATGTTTTTTTTTTTTTCTTTGTTTCTTTTGTTTTTTTTTTCGTTTTTTTCTTTCTTCTCTTTTTTTCTTTTGATCTATTTCTTCTTCTTCTTCTTGAATAGACTTCAGGAGCGTCGTTTAATTTTTTCTTTCTTTCTTTTTCTTTTTTTCTTTTGATCTATTTCTTCTTCTTCTTCTTGAATAGACTTCAGGGGCGTCGTTTAATTTTTTTTCTTTTTCTTTTTCTTTTCTCGCTTGGGGATTCTCTTCATTTTTTTTTTCTTTCTTTCTTTCCGTTTTTTTTTCTTTTTTTTTCTTTTTTTCTTTTGATCTATTTCTTCTTCTTCTTCTTCTTGAATAGACTTCAGGGGCGTCGTTAATTTTTTTTCTCTCTCTCTCTCTTTTTTTCTTTTGATCTATTTCTTCTTCTTCTTGAATAGACTTCAGGGTCGTCGTTTAATTTTTTCTTTCTTTCTTTCTCTTTTTTTCTTTTGATCTATTTCTTCTTCTTCTTCTTGAATAGACTTCAGGGGCGTCGTTTAATTTTTTTTTCTTTTTCTTTTTCTTTTCTCGCTTGGGGATTCTCTTCATTTTCTTTATTTCTTTCGTTTTTTTTCTCTCTCTTTCTCTTTTTTTATTTTGATCTATTTCTTCTTCTTCTTCTTGAATAGACTTCAGAAGCGTCGTTTTTTTTTTTTCTTTTCTTTCTCTCTCTTTTTTTCTTTTGATCTATTTCTTCTTCTTCTTCTTGAATAGACTTCAGGAGCGTCGTTTAATTTTTTCTTTCTTTCTTTCTCTTTTTTTCTTTTGATCTATTTCTTCTTCCTCTTCTTGAATAGACTTCAGGGGCGTCGTTTATTTTTTTTCTTTTTCCTTCTCTTTTTTTCTTTTGATCTATTTCTTCTTCTTCTTCTTGAATAGACTTCAGGGGCGTCGTTAATTTTTTTTTTCTTTCTTTCTTTCTTTTTTCTTTTGATCTATTTCTTCTTCTTCTTGAATAGACTTCAGGAGCGTCGTTTATTTTTTTTTTTCTTTCTTTCTTTTTCTTTTTCTTTTCTCGCTTGGGGATTCTCTTCATTTTTTTTCTTTCTTTGTTTTTTTTTTCCTTTCTTTCTCTTTTTTTTTTTTTGATCTATTTCTTCTTCTTCTTCTTGAATAGATTTTAGGTGCTCCGTTTTTTTATTTTTTTTTTTTTTTCTTTTTTTTTTTTGATCTATTTCTTCTTCTTCTTCTTGAATAGACTTCAGGGGCGTCGTTTAATTTTTTCTTTCTTTCTTTCTCTTTTTTTCTTCTGATCTATTTCTTCTTCTTTTTCTTGAATAGACTTCAGGAGCGTCGTTTATTTTTTCTTTTTTTTTCTTTTTCTTTTCTCGCTTGGGGATTCTCTTTTTTTTCTTTCTTTCTTTCGTTTTTATTTTTCTTTCTTTCTCTTTTTTTCTTTTGATCTATTTCTTCTTCTTCTTCTTGAATAGACTTCAGGGACGTCGTTTAATTTTTTCTTTCTTTCTTTCTTTCTCTTTTTTTCTTTTGATCTATTTCTTCTTCTTCTTCTTCTTGAATAGACCAGGGGCGTCGTTTAATTTTTTTTCTTTCTCTTTTTTTCTTTTGATCTATTTCTTCTTCTTCTTCTTGAATAGACTTCAGGGGCGTAGTTTATTTTTTTTTCTTTCTTTCTTTCTCTTTTTTTCTTTTGATCTATTTCTTCTTCTTCTTCTTGAATAGACTTCAGGAGCGTCGTTTAATTTTTTTTTCTTTCTTTCTTTCTCTTTTTTTCTTTTGATCTATTTCTTCTTCTTCTTCTTGAATAGACTTCAGGGGCGTCGTTTATTTTTTTTTCTCTCTTTCTCTTTTTTTCTTTTGATCTATTTCTTCTTCTTCTTGAATAGACATCAGGAGGTCGTTTAAAATATTTTTTTTTCTTCTTTTCTTGCTTGGGGATGCTCTTCATTTTTTTTTCTTTCTTTGTTTTTTTTTTCCTTTCTTTCTCTTTTTTTCTTTGGATCTATTTCTTCTTCTTCTTCTTCTTGAATAGACTTGAGGAGCGTCGTGTGTCTCGAGATTTGATTAATTTTTTTTTTTTCTTTATTTTCCTTTTTTTTTCTTACTTTCTTTCGTTTTTTGTTGTTGTCGTTATTTTTGCTTCTTTTCCTCCTTTCTTTTTTTCTATCTCTTCTTTGTCTTCGTCTGCCTCTTTCTCTTGTCTTCTTTCTCTTGCTGTTCCATCATTTCATTCAGTTGATTGAGTTTCTTTCGCTATCTTATCGCTGTCTTGGGAGACTTTTTCTTTCTTTCCTTGCTTATGGATGATCTTCTTCTTCTTCTTCTTTCTTTCTTTCTTTTTTTCTTCTTTTTTGCTTCTTTTTCTCCCTTCTTTCTTTTTTCTTTTGCTCTATTTCTCCTTCTTGATCTTCCTCTGCCTCTGCCTCTTTCTCCTTCTTGTTTTCTTTTTTCTCTTCATGTTCTATAATTTCATTCATTTCTTCTCTTCTTTGTTTTCGTATGCTTCTTATTCTTTTCTCCCTCTCCTTTTTTCTTAATCTTTTCCTTTTCATGTCTTCATCTTCGTCTGTCTTATTTTTTCTTGTTTATATTATGCCTCTCTCTTTTTTTCTTGTTCCTCCTCTCTCTTTCCTAATTCCCTCTCTCCGCCTGATTATTTTATCTTATCATCATCGGTTCTATTTATTTTTTCCTCTCACTCCTTCGCCTTCTCCTTCATCAGCCTCTTTCTCCTTTTCCTTCACCTTCTGCTCCACCTACCCTTCATCTTTCTCCTTTTCTTACGCGATCTCCAACACTTTCTCTTCGTCAGTCTTTCCCCCTGTCATCTTCTTCCTCTTAGTCGTCTTCTCCTTTTGTAATCTCACCTCTGCCTTCTTCCCGTCTCCTCCTCCTCCCCCTGTTCCTCCTCCTCGTTCTCCTCCTCCCTCCTTCTCCTCTTCCTCTCACTCCTCCTTTCCCTCCTCCTCCTCCTATATATATATATATATATATATATATATATATATATATATATATATATATATATATATATATATATATATATATATATATATATATATATATATATATATATATATATATATATATATATATATATAGATATATATAAATATACATATATAAATATATATATATATAAATATATATACACACATAAGCACACCCATATATACATATATATTATACATATATATATATATATATATATATATATATATATATATATATATATATATATATATATATATATATGTATATATATACATATACATATACATATATATTTACATATATGTATAAAATATACATAATTATATATATATATATATGTATATATATATATATATATATATATATATATATATATATATATATATATATATATATATATTTACATACACATATATATATACATATATATGTATATAATCATTTATATGTATATATATATATATATATATATATATATATATATATATATATATATATATATATACATATACATATATATGCATATATATATGTATATACATTTATACATATACAATTTTATACATATGGACAGGCATACTTTTTGCCACCCATTTACAGCCCCGCACACCCCCTTCTTCCTTCCCTTCCCCTTCTACACTTGCTTTCCTCCTCACACCCTTTCCTCTTCCCTCTCACCCCTCCCCACCCCTTTGCATCAACTTTCCTCCTGCTACCACCTTCCCCTTCCTCCCCATCCCCTCTCTCCATCCCCCTTCCTCCCACATCCCCCTTCCACACCCTCCCCTCCTCCCCCACCCCCTCCCATGCCACCTCCCCCTCCCTACCACCCCCTCCCCCCTTCCTCTCCCTCACTCCCCATACCCCTGCTCCCCCTTCCCACCACCCCTATACCCCTCCCCACCCCCTCTCCCCCACCATGGTCAATCCCTAGGAGGCTCTTCCTGGCGAGCGGACGGAAAGGCGAGCGGGGGTGTTGAGTGACGCTATTTTTACGTCAGGTACACGAACCCTCGGTGACGTATTTTATCCCCCCCGGGCCAGAGGTCGGGGCGGGGGTGAAGGGGTGGAGGGGGAGGGGGTGGAGGGGGTGAAAAGTGGGAGGGAGCAGGAAGGAAGGGAGGGGTGATGTTTGGGGGGAGGTGGAAGGAAGGGAGGTGATGTTGGGGGGAGGGTGGACGGGGATGTTGGGGGGGAGGTGGACAGGGATGTGTTGGGGGAGAAGGTGGAGGGGAATGTTGGGGGGGGGGAAAGAGAAGGAGGGTGATGTTTGGAGGGAGGGGAAGAGGAAAAGGAGTGATGTTTGGGGAGTGGGGGAGGTGGAGACAGGGATGTTGGGGGGAAGGTGGAGGGGATGTTTGTGGGAAGGGAAAGGGGAGGGGAATGTTGAGGAGTAAGAAGGAGGGGCCTATGTTGGGGGGGTGGGGAGGTGAGAGGGGGATGTTGTGGGGTGAAGGAAGAGGGGGATGTTAGGGGAAGGAAGGGGGAGGGGGCGATGTTGGGGGTGTGGAGTATGGCGTTGTTTGGGGTGAATAGAGGTGGTGGGGGGAAGAATGGCTTTGGAAGGAGGAGGACAGGAGAGGGGTAAGAAAGTGAGGGGGAGGAATTAGGTGAAGGTGGGAAGAACTGGGAAGATGATGGAGAGGAAAAGTAGTGGAGAAAAGTGGGGGAAGGTGTAGAGAGGGATGAGAAGGGAGGAATGGGAAAGAAGTGGGGAGGAACAGAAATAATCTGGAAAAGCAAAAGGAATGAGGGAGAGAAAGAGGGACAAATTAAGTGTGCTTCTGGGAGGTGAGGGAGAAAGAGAAACGGAGAAGGAAGGAGGGGAGAAGGGAGGTGAAGGGTGTTAACGAGGCGTGTGTGGGGGGTAGAAGGGTGAGGGTTGTGGGGGAGGAGAGGGAGGAGGGTAAGAAAAGGGGCGGGGAGGGCTTGGGTGGGCGTGAAA
>NC_091586.1:21439716-21444223 GCF_042767895.1 Penaeus vannamei
CCGGGTAGAAAAAAAAAAACATGAAAAACAAAAATGATAATAACAAATCAAAACACAAACAAAACAAAACAAAGATCAAAACAATTATAACAAAACAAAACAAAAACAAAACAAAAAACTAAATAGACAAAAACACAAGCTGTCCTCCCCAGCTTCCAATCAGGCCCGGGTAAATAAAAAAACAATAATAACCAAACAAATAAAAGCAATAAATAAATAAATGAATAAAAAAACTATAATAACAGAACAAAACAAAAAAACAAAATAATAATAATAAAAACAAAACAAAACAAAAATAAAACAAAAAAACTAAATAGACAAAAACAATCTATCCCCCCCAGCTTCCAATCAGACCCGGGTTAAAAAAAAAAAAAAAAAATGAAAAATAAAATAATAATAACAAGAAACACCAAAACAATAATAACAAAACAAAACAAAACAAAAACAAAACAAAATAAACAGACAAAAACAATCTATCCCCCCCAGCTTCCAATCAGGGCCGGGTAAATGGTGCTTCACCCTGTGTAATTCGCCACTCGCTCCACCCGGGATCGAGAGCCAGCGTAAAATGAACACGTGTGCGAAGGGAAAGAGGGGAGAGGAGGGGGGGAAAGGTGGAGAGAGGAGGGGAAGGGAGGGAAGGGAGGGGAGGGAGAGAGGGGTGGAAGGGGGTGGGGGGGTTAAGGAGGTGAGGAGAGGGGATGGGGAGAGGGGAAAAGGTGGAGAGAGGGAGGGAAAGGGAGGGAGGGGAGAGAGAGCTGGGGGGTAGAGGGGGTGGGGATAGTGGAAGAAGGAGGGGAAAAGGTGGAGAGAGGAGGGGAAGGGAGGGAGGGGAGGAAGGGGGTGTGGGGGGTTGAGGGGGTGAGTGGGTGGGGAGAGGAGAGAGAGGAGGGGAAAAGGTGAAGAGAGGGAGGGTAGGGGAGAGAGGGAAAAGGTGGAGAGAAGAGGAAGGGGAAGGGAGGAGAGGGGAGGGGAGGAAAGGGAGCGGTAGGAGGAAGAGGGTGGGGGATGGAGAGGGGGGAGAGGGAAAGGAGGAGTAGATCGGATAGTGAGAGGGAGAAGATAGGAGAAAGAAGGGGAGAAGGTGGAGAATGGAGGGGGGAGAGGGGGAGGAGAGAAAAGAGAGTTGAGAGGGGAGGAGGAGGAAAGAGAAAGCGAGAGCGGGAGAAGAAGGAGAGGGCCATAAAGAGTGCCGGGAGGGGAGGGGAATAGCAGGTATACTTGAGAGAGACTGGGGATGGGGAGAAGAGAGAGGGGGAGAAGAGGGGAGGGGCAGAGGGGAGGTGGTTAACAAACTAATTGGATCATGGCTGGATTTCTCTCTCTCTCTCTCTCTCTTTCTCTCTCTCTCTCTCTCTCTCTCTCTCTCTCTCACTCTCACTCTCTCTCTCTCTCTCTCTCTCTCTCTATATATATATATATATATATATATATATATATATATATATATATATATATATAAAAATCTATCTCTCTCTCTCTCTCTCTCGCTCTCTCTCTCTCTCACTCTCTCTCTCTCTCGCTTTCTCGCTCTCTCGCTCTCTCGGTCTCTCGCTCTCTCTCTCTCTCTCTCTCTCTCTCTCTCTCTCTCTCTCTCTCTCTCTCTCTCTCTCTCTCTCTCTCTCTCTCTCTCTCTCTCTTTCTCTCTCTCTCTCTCTCTCTCTCTCTCTCTCTCTCTCTCTCTCTCTCTCTCTCTCTCTCTCTCTCTCTCTCTCTCTCTCTCTCTCTCTCTCTCTCTCTTTACCAAGGATATTAGTAATATTTACAATAACAACAATAACAATATTAATCATGAAAATTATATTAATGATAACAACAATATTTGGAAATGATAACAAAACAATATTGATAGTCAAGGTAATGATAACATTAATGATAGTTCTGCAATGTTAATGGTAATACTAATATCAACATTGACAAGGAGGATAATTATGATAATGATGTGAACATGAATGTGAATAGGAAGAATAATGACAATAATAATAGAAATAACAATAATAATGCTAAGAACATAAATGATGTTAAAAAACAATATTATCACTAATACTTATGATAATGATAATTATAGAAATAACAGTAATGATAGTGATGATAATTATAGTAATGATGATAATTATAGCAATGATAATAATTGTTATCATGATAATGATGATAATAATAATAACAATGATGATTATCATAAATATTAACATTATCATGATAATGTCAATAATCATCATTATTATATTAATGATGATAACAATAGGTATAATTAAATAATAACGGCATAAATATCAATAGTTATGATAATAATGGCAACAATAACAGTGTTAATAATGGTAATGATAATGGAAATGACAAAAAAAAATATGCTACTGCCACTACAACAACAACAATAACTATAATGATAACGATGATGATTATAATGATAGTTAAGATAATGATGATAATAATAACAATAATACTAATGACAGCAACAATAATAATATCAGTATTAGTAATAATAAAAATAGTAATTATAACAACAACAACAACATTGATAAAGATATAACAACGATAACAACAAAAAATCATAAGGATCACAACAACAACTTCAACACCACCACCAACAGCATCAACACCACCACTACCACCAACAACAACAACTTCAACACCACCAACAACAGCATCAACACCACCACTACCACCGACAACAACAACATAAACAGCAGCAACACCACCATCACCACCACCAACAACAACACCATCACCAACAACAACACCACCGCCACTACCACCACCACAACAACAACAACAAGAACACCATCACCAACAACACCACCACCGCCACCACCACCACCACAACAACAACAACACCATCACCAATACCACCACCACCACCACAACAACAACAACAACACCATCACCAACACCATCACCACCACCATCACCACCACCACCACCACAACAACAACAACGCCAATCACCAACAATACCACCACCACCACCACAACAACAACAAGAACACCATCACCAACAACACCACCACCACCACCGCCACCACCACCACCACCACCGCCACCACCACCAACACCACCACCACCGCCACCACCACCAACACCACCACCACCGCCAACAACAACAACACCATCACCAACAACACCACCACCGCCACCACCACCACCACCACCGCCACCACCATCACCACCACCACCACCACCACCACCACCGCCACCACCATCACCACCACCACCACCACCACCACCACCGCCACCACCATCACCACCACCACCACCGCCAACAACACCAACAGCCACAGGTACCGGGAAGACGCGACGGCTCCGCCAGGTAGGAACGCCAGCCGAGGAGGTGTACATTCCTGGTAGACTTACGGAGTGACACATTCCAGTTTCCTTTTTTTTTCCAGTCGTCTTCACACTCCTTCACGCTTTCTTGCACTCTGTTTTCTTAGGCCTTGCTTTGTTTGTTTTTTGTGTTTGTGGTTGTGTTGGATATTTTTTATTTTTTTGGGGGGAGGGATTGCGGTTTGGTTATAGGCAGGTAATTTTTTCTTGTTTTGTGTTGTTTTTCCTTTTCTTGTCGTATTTTTTGGTATGCAATCTTCATTATTACTATTTTTGTCGTTATTGCTGTTTTTATCGTTATTGTCATTATCAATATTCAGCATATGATACTTTTTCATTATCATTATCATTATCCTCACCAGTATCATTACTATCATACCCATCATTATCATCATTATCATTGTCATTACTAATACTACTAGTGCAGTTATCATTATTATGTAGTAAAGGGAAGAGTGAATGATAAAATAGGAGGAGGGAGGTAGAGAGAGTGGGATGTACAGAGAGAGAGGGGAAAGAGGGAGAGAGAGAGAGAGAGAGAGAGAGAGAGAGAGAGAGAGAGAGAGAGAGAGAGAGAGAGAGGGAGGGAGGGAGGGAGGGAGAGAGGGAAGGAGGGAGAGAGGGAAGGAGGGAGAGAGGGAGAGAGAGAGAGAGAGAGAGAGAGAGGGAGGGAGGGAGGGAGAGAGAGAGAGAGAGAGAGAGAGAGAGAGAGAGAGAGAGAGAGAGAGAGAGAGAGAGAGAGAGAGAGAGAGAGAGAAAGAGAGACAGACAGACAGACAGTGACAAACAAAAACACATAATACACAAAACACAAACAAAAGAAAGACCAAACCAAACCAAACAAACAAAGCCACACAAACAAAAAAAAAAGAAACAGCCAAATAATTCACAAACAAACAAACAAACATACTGAATCTAAACCCCCCTCTTCCTCCTCCCACTCTCACCCCCCCCCCACCACCACCACCACCAAAACCGCCAGAATTCCCTTTGACAACCCTCAGCGAGTGCCACAGACGGCGCGGCACTCTCGTCAAACGCACAGGGAGGAGGAGGAGTGCCAGGCCGCCGGCGGAACAGGTCAAAGGTCAGCGCTTGCCACACCGGAAACCCCCTGCAGTGAGGCGGCTCTGCTGGTCCTCTTCTTTGGGAATTTTGTCTCGTTTTTTGGTCACGGTTTTCAT
>NC_091586.1:21457223-21464723 GCF_042767895.1 Penaeus vannamei
CGGCCAAGTAAACACAGCGCTAATAAGTGAGCAGAGAGCACCTCGCCGCGGTACAAGAACCCTCGACTCCGCCATTGTGTACTCAGAGGGAATTCCCTTGTGACATTGCGAGAGTGATATTATTCGTAGAAAAGTCTGAGAAATTGTTTTAATTTGCGCCAAGCAGGAAGGCGGTAGAAAAGCAAATCAGTGTGCTTGCGGGCCAAATCTCGACTGGGCCGGCAGGCGTTGGTGTCGATTCGTTTGTAAATTGGTATATCCTCTCCCGATATATTTTATTTTATGCGTCCGCTGGCACCGCATGTCCCTGGCCTTTGACGGATGACGATGAAGACATCAGAGCCGGGCCGTCCTCCGTCTGTCGACTCCTTGGGCAGCCTGTCCATCCCGTCTCCCGCAGCGCTCGTCACCCCCGCCCCAGCGACGCCCACCGCCCTCACCGCCGCCGCGCCCATCATGGCCCGAGACGCCGATGCCCCCGCGGGCGTGAACACAGGCCCTTCCTCGTCGTCGTCGTCGTCGTCCTCCGCCTCCTCCTCCGCGCCGCCCGAGAGCTCGAGCGTCCTCCAGAGCAAAGGCATCCTGCAGTTCAGCCCCGAGCAGATCGACTGCGTGTGCGAGACCCTCCTTCAGGCGGGGGACATGGAGCGCCTCGGGAGGTTCCTCTCCATCCTCCCGCTGCACGCCGAGGTCTCCCGGCCGTCGGAGGTGATCCTCAGAGCCAAGGCGTCCGTGGCCTTCCACAGAGGGACGTTCAAGGAAGTCTACAGCATCCTGGAGACCAACAGCTTCACGTCCAAGTACCACACGGAGATGCAGAACATGTGGTACCGCGCGCACTACAAGGAGGCCGAGAAGATCAGACAGCGCCCGCTCGGTTAGTCTTCACGGTTTCCTCTCCTCCCACTGTTATCCTTCCCATCTTTCTCTTGAGTATTTGCGTTATCTTGTTTCTCCTACTTCCGATTCCTTTTCTTCGTTAATCTGTTTTATTCCTGAACTACTTGCGCGTCTTTTTGGATTTTCTCTTGTACGTTCTGGCAGTAACCTGTTGCACCTTCACCGTTCTTATATCTTTATCACGTTATTTTAGGTTCATGTCATGTCTTTTTCATAATAATACTAGTAATAACAAAAAAATATATATTCATGATGACAACGATAATGGTGATGATGATAATGATTACAACAGTAATAGTGACAGTAACGGTAGTAATGGAAGTAATAACAATAGTGATGATGATAGTAATAACAATAATAATATTGATAATAATGGTGATAACAGTGGTACTGATAATAACAGAGTGTATTACAATTAACATCACTGATTTTTAAATACGACAATCACAATAATGATGTTGATAATGATATTAATGGTATTAGGGATACCATTGCCACAATAATGCTAATAGTAATTTTTATTGCAACTGATTTGTTGACGGTTATGATAAGATTGATATCATAATCCCAGTGATATCATCGTTAATGTCAGTATTAGCATCGATGTCAGAATCATTAGTACTCTTGATTTTAATTTGAATGTCATTAATAAAAATAGTGATGTTCGCGCATATGTTGGTAACGGTTTTGTAGTTAATTTTTACACTTGTATTTACATGTATTATTACTTTATTATCATCATCATTGTTGTTGTTGTCGTTGTTATTGATATTGATGTTATTGTTTTTTTTTCTGTTATTATAATTATGATTATTAGCATTATTATTACTGCTGTTTTTGTTACTGCTGTTGTTATGATAATTATTAGTAGTATTACTTTTGTTGTTATTATTATTATTATTATTATTATTGCTATTAGTATTACTATTATTATTATTATTATTATTATCATTATTATTATTATTGTTATTATCATCATTTTCATCATCACCATTATCATTATTATTACTTTTATTTTTTTCATCATCATTATTTATTATTATTGTTACCGTTATTATCACCATTATCATTATTGTTATCACTATAATCATCATTATTATTGTTATTATTCTCGTTGTTTTGTATTATTATTGTTCTTCTTCTTCTTATTATTATTATTATTATTATTATTATTATTATTATTATTATTATTATTATTATTATTATTATTATTATTATTATTATTATTATCACCATTATTTTTATGATCATTATTGTTATAATTACCATTATTATTATGAATATTGTTATTGTTACTATCATAATTATTATTATTGCTGTTGTTACGATTTTCATTGTCACCATTATTGTGGAACAATATTATTATAATCATTATCATTGTTGTTATTATTTTATTATTTGCATCTTTATTATTGTTATCATTATTATTATTATTACTGTTAGCAGTTGTAGTATCATTATGATTATCATCATAGCAATGACAATATTAATGGTAAAAAAAATGATAGTATTTTTTCATTAATTACGATAATAGTGCTAATGATAATAATGATGGCAATAATGATAATAATGATGACAATAATAATGATAATGACAATAATGATTATGATTATATTAGTAATAATGATAATAATGAAAATGATAATGATAGTAATGATAAGAACAATGATTATGATAATAATAATAATAATGATAGTTTAATAGTAGTAATAACAATATTAATGGTAATGATAATAATGATAATAACAATTGTTATTATTATAATGAGAGTAAAAATATTAACAATAAAAATGATAACGGTAATAGTAATTCTAGTAATGATAATTTTGAATATATGCAAATAGAGCAATATTTATTCAGATTACATTAGATTAATTGCAATGTTTATAATTAATATTCACGTGAATGAATGTTGTCTGTAAGTGGGTTGTTTTTTAGATTGTTATGAATAATGTATATGAATATTCAACGTTTTGATGTAACAAATCATTTATCCATACTGCATCACTTACACGTGTATAGATATATTTACGTACGTCCACACACACATAGTCACACACACACGCACTTGCACACGCATACGCATACGTAAACACACACACACGCACGCGCACATACACATACACACACACACACACACACACACACACACACACACACACACACACACACACTCACTCACTCACTCACTCACTCACTCACTCACTCACTCACTCACTCACTCACTCACTCACTCACACACACACACACACACACACACACACACACACACACACACACACACACACACACACACAAATACGCGCACATCATCTCATTTCCTCCATTCCTTCGTTTCCCATTATCTGCTTTTCTTTCTCCCTTTCTTTAATTTCCTTTTCAAAGTTCAAATTTCTTTCTCGCTTTCCCCTCTTTTTATTTTTTTTTCATTTCATTAAATTTTTTAGTTTACTTCTCATTATCTTTTCATTATTATTTTCTCCTATCACTTCTTCTCTCCATCTCTTTCTATTATCTCACTTTTTCCTGTCATCTATTTCTTTCTTTTCCCTTTTCTCATTATTTATCTATTTTTTATTTCATTTATTCTTCCTTCTTCTCTTTTCTCTATCCCTGTGTTCGCGGTTCTCCCATTCCTTCTTATTTCCTTGTTTTATTCTCTCATTTCCTCTTCTTTCTCCTCACTTTCTCTTTCCCCCTCATACGCTTCTTTCGCTTCACTTTCTCCTTCCTCTTCCTTGTTGTCTTCCATACCTTTCTTTCTCCTCTCTTTCCTCCCCCGCATTTCTCTTTTCCCCTTTGTTTTTAGTTTCACTTATTCCTTCTTTCTCTCCATGTTTCCCTCATTCCCTTTTTTCCCCTCTCACTTTTTTCCTTTTATTCCCTCATTTTCCTTCACCTCCTTCTATTTTCTTCCGTTCCTCCCTGAGTTTCCCCTCCTTCCTTTTTTCCCCTTGTTTCCCCTCCTCCTTCCCCTCCTTTTGCCTTTCTTTCGCTTTCCTACTCATCTCTCATTCTCTCCCCTTCGTTTCCCCTCATTCCCCCAGTTCCTTTGCCCTCGTTTTCTCTCTTCTTTCCCCCTCAGTTCCCCTTTCTTCCTCTCAACTCCCTTTCCTTCCACTAATTTTCCCCTTCTTACCTTCCATTAATTTTCCTTCATTTTCTTCTTCCTTTCCTAAATTTTCCCCTTTCTTACCCCCCTTCCCTCTACTAATTTTCCCCTCATCCCCTTTCTCTTCATTTTCCCCTTCCTTCCCTCTTATCCCCCTTTCTTTCCCTTCAGTTTCCCTCTTCTTACCCCCTTCCTTCCCTCTCATCTCCATATTTTCCCCCTTCTCATTTTCCCCTTCCTTCCCCCTCCTTTTTCCCTTATCCCCCTTCCTTCTCTCTCATTTTCCAGTTCCTTCCCCCTCATTTTCCCCTTCCTCCCACTCATTTTCCCCTCATCTCCCTTCCTCCCCCCTCATGTTTCCCTCATCTCCCTTCCTCCCCCCTCATTTTCCCCTCATCCCCCCTTCCTTCTCCCTCATTTTCCCCTCATCCCCCCTTCCTTCCCCCTCATCCCCCCTTCCTTCTCCCTCATTTTCCCCTCATCCCCCCTTCCTCCCTCATTTCTACCACATTTTCCCCCTTCCTCTCATTTTCCCCTCACCCCCTTCTTTCTCCCTCATTTTCCCCTCATCCCCCCTTCCTCCCCCTTCATTTTCCCCTCATCCCCCTTCCTTCCCCCTTCCCCTTCATTTTCCCCTCACGCCCCCCTTCCTCCCTCATTTCTACCACATTTTCCCCCTTCCCCTCATTTTCCCCTCATCTCACCCTTTCCTCCCCCCCCCCTCATTTTCCCCTTCCCCCTCTCCCCCCTCGTCACAACCCCCAACAGTCCGAGGGAAATCCGACCTCTTATCACGTGACCTCCGCAAACAGGTCATTAGCGCGTGTTATCTTCCTGCCATCATATTATCGCCTTATCTTGCCCCCGTGACAGCTGCGGTGTGTCTAAGGATCTCTTCATTGGTGTATGAATGTCTGTGGTTTGATTATGTTATCTTTTTTTGGTGTTTGTTTGTTTGGTTGGTTGGTTGGTTCTTGGTTTGGGTCCGTGTTTGTTTGGGGTTCTCTTTGTTTATTTTCTTGTTTCGTTGATTATTTTGTTTGTGTCTATTTTTTTTTTTCGTTGATTATTTTGTTTGTGTCTTTATTTATTTTCTTGTTTGTTTGATTTTGTTTGTTGTGTTTATCTATTTTCTTTAGGTCTTTTCTTGTTTGCATTTGTTTGTATTTATTAATTCATTATCTTCTTTGTTTTCTGTTTCTTTAGATTTGCTTATTTATAGGTATTCTTATTCTATCTATCACTGTCAGCTATAAAAATTAGCCGTATACTAAATTTATTTTTATCTTTAAAATAATCAGTTATTGTGACCGTATAATACGTAAGAAATTATTATTGTGTTTTATTGATATAATTGTCTTTGTGTCGATGAATCATGCAAATGCGTTTTTTTTATCATTCTGTTTTTTCTTTTTTTTTGCTTTGTTTTGTTTTGATAATTCTGTTTGTTTGTTTGTTTTTATCGAATAACGGACACTTTGCTGATCATGACTTCAACGTTGCATCATATTTCAAATTTCCATCCGTATTAGAGTAAGAATAATGCATTTTAGAGCACAGGAATATTTTGCCGATTAACAGTCATAAAATTAGATGAATTTGAATAGATTTGAATTAATATCAGTGACGCTATTCCGAGTTCTAACAATTGCAAAATACACACTTCCTCCTTCCTCCTTTATCTTCTTTTCCTTCTTTCTCTCCATTGGCTGTCCTCCTTCCTCTTCCTCCTTTCTCTTCTCTTCCTTCTTTCTCTCCATTGGCTGTCCTCCTTCCTCTTCCTCCTTTCTCTTCTCTTCCTTCTTTCTCTCTGCACTTCTTCTCGCAATGAGTTGATTATTTTGTTGCAGTTTATTATCACATGATTTTATGACCATGATTGTTTATCCAGTCTTTCGTAATTTTGCATTTATTCGAATCCGTTAATAGTTTTCTTTTTCTAAATGGAAGCTATCGTGGATTTTATTTTATTGATTTTATTGGAAAATTCACTCAACTTCTGAAATAGATAGATTGATGGATAGGTAATTAGCCAAATGATTAGATGAATTAATTAATAGATGAATTTATCGGGAAAATGGAAAATCCACTTAACTTGAATTGATTAAATGAATGTATATGTCAATAACCATATTAAAGAAAGATTAGTTGGTAAATTGATAAATCGACGTATGATAAACTAAATAAAAAATAAATAGAATATAAATTCCTACTCAATTCGTTAAACGATATCTATGAACAGGATGTGAAATAACAAAAAAAAACGACTGTTCATCAGATTACAAAACGTTATTACTGAAGATTATTTACATGATTTTCAAATATGTATCTTTTAATATGAGATTTTATATTCATTCCATCTAATTTTTCTGTTAATTTTGTAAATGTGATCTTTATTTGCAAGGTGTTATTTGTGTGAATGGATATGGCAGACATTTAATGCTGAATGTTAATCATTCCTTGTATAAAAACGAAAATGCAGTTGAAATGTAACATATGTATATATACTTATATGTATATTGTAAC
Organism: Penaeus vannamei; assembly: GCF_042767895.1. Taxonomy (NCBI): domain Eukaryota; kingdom Metazoa; phylum Arthropoda; class Malacostraca; order Decapoda; family Penaeidae; genus Penaeus; species Penaeus vannamei. The sequence continues at coordinate 21,463,762 of NC_091586.1, forward strand.
ATATAAATATACATATGCATGTGCATATATGTGTACACACACATATATATATATATATATATATATATATATATATATATATATATATATATATATATATATATATATATATATATATATGTATGTATGTATGTATGTATATATATATATATATATATATATATATATATATATATGTGTGTGTGTGTGTGTGTGTGTGTGTGTGTGTGTGTGTGTGTGTGTGTGTGTGTGTGTGTATGCGTTTTTCCAGTGGAAGCGCAAGAATTTCTGTCTCTCTCTCTCTCTCTCTCTCTCTCTCTCTCTCTCTCTCTCTCTCTCTCTCTCTCTCTCTCTCTCTCTCTCTCTCTCTCTCTCTCTCTCTCTCTCTCTCTCTCTTTCTCATAATAACAGTGTATTATATAGTAAAAAATATTAATGATTATTACTATCAGTTATTTCTATTTTCATTAGTAGCAGTAGTAGTAGTCGAAATAGTAATGGTATCAATATTATTACTATTAATGCTATTGGTATTTTCGTTATTATCATTATTATTGCTACTATTATTATAATCATCATTATCAATGTTATTATCATTATTATTGCTACTAACATTATAATTATCATTATCAATGTTATTATCATTACGCTGATTATTATTATCATCATCATCGCCGTCGTTATCACTAGCATCACCATTATAATCATTATTATTATTATCATATCTTCTTCTCGGATTAGATGGATAGACAGACTAATAGATAGATAAACATATATATAAACAGACAATGGGATAAACAGATAGACAGAGAGGTGGATACATAGACAGACAGATGTAAAATAAGTGAATAATCCCCGTCCTAATCCATTCTCCTCCCCCCCCCCCCCCTTCTGCCCCGCCTTCTGCAGGAGCCGTGGACAAGTACCGCATCCGGAAGAAATACCCGCTGCCCAAGACGATCTGGGACGGCGAGGAGACCATC
>NC_091586.1:21467223-21469723 GCF_042767895.1 Penaeus vannamei
TCTCTCTCTCTCTCTCTCTCTCTCTCTCTCTCTCTCTCTCTCTCTCTCGCTCTCTCTCTCTCTCTCTCTCTCTCTCTCTCTCTCTCTCTCTCTCTCTCTCTCTCTCTCTCTCTCTCTCTCTCTCTCTCTCTCTCTCCTCTGTGCTTTTCTGGGATAATGTTTTTAGTGATGTTGTTATAGGTTTTGATGTTATATAGTGAATATTGATAATAATGCTGTTGATGATTATGGTAGTGATAATGGTGTAGGTAATTATGGTGATGATGAAGATAACGGTGTAGGAGTCTATGGTGGTGGTGATAACAATGTAGGAGTCTATGGTGGTGGTGATAACAATGTAGGAGTTCTGGTGATGATGTAGACGGATTATGGTGCTGATCATGGTGTAGGTAGTAATGGTGATGGTGTTACTGAATTCGATGACGATGGGGATATATCCTGGGCGATAGGATGATGTTTTGCGTTACTGAAATAGTTATATGATCGTATGCATATCACTGTAGGAGATAGTATTATAAAAGAGAAAAATTAAGGAAAAATAAAAGAGAAACATTAATAAGAAATTATAAAAGAGAAACATTAAGAAGAAAATAAAAAAAAAAACATTAACACGAAAATAAAAGAGAAGCATTAACACGAAAATAAAAGAGAAACATTAAGAAGAAAATATAAAAGAAAAACATTAATAAGAAAATTAATGAAAATATTAATAAAGATTAAAAGAAAATAATTAAAAAGAAAAACCTATTAGTGGCACTCATTGGCACTCATTCCCTCCCCTCGACTCCTCGACCCCCCCCCCCCCGTCAATACGCGGCATTCGCACAGTGCCATCGTGACCTGAGACCCCATCTGAGTGACCGCGTTAGGAACCCGGGGTCAAGTGTCAACTCGCCCCTGACCTCTGCTGGCGACGTTTAGCAAGGTCACAGCCAAGGGAAATCTCGGTTCGGAATCTGAGGTTACGGTTAGCTTCGCTCTATAAATAGATAGATAAGTTGATAGATAATAGTGATAGGTAGATAGATAATAATGGTATGATAACTAATGATTGATTATTGATGTATTAGTGTAAATTGTGAATTAATTATATGCGAAGATCTGTTAGTTAACGCACCAATGATCATTTGTTTAGAGAATGACCCCTCGTCTGCTAATGACCTGCGTCACTCCTATCTGTACATCAGGTCAAGCTGGGTCAAAGTGACCTCATTTCCCACCAGCTTTTATATTTAGTTATTTAGTGATTACAATGCGGTGATTTTTTTTATCAATATCAGACTATGCTCTATTATTTTTTTAGAAACTTATTGCATTTCTAAGAATATTTAATACCAAATATAAACACTGTAACGCGATCTTCTCCTGTTGATTGTGTGACCCCCCGTTGACCTGAGGTGACCCAAGACGATTAGCGGAATTTAGCCTCATCATTAGCCAAGGCAGTGCGACATAGCCCTTCCAACAGCGATGCTAATGGAGTAATTATGACCTTGAACTCAGAAAATCAGCCGTGTTCAAACAGCTCATTAAACCAAGTGACAAATTTTTAGCATGAGGGAAATGTTGGGGGTAAGAAGTGTGTGTGTTTTGCGGTCGTGGTGTGAGGTCGTGTATCTGTGTGTGGGTGGGTGGGTGTGTGGGTGTGGGTGTGGGTGTGAGTGTGTGTGTGTGTGGATGGGTGTGTGTGTGTGTGTGTGTGTGTGTGTGTGGATGGGTGTGTGGGTGTGGATGGGTGGGTGTGGGTGTGGGTAGGTGGGTGTGTTTGGGTACCCACTTAGCATTTGTGGGTGTAACGTTTGGTTATATTTATCCAGGGGAAATTATACATGGGGTATGGTGGGGCTCAGACACACGTACTCCGGCTTACACACATACCCGTGCGTGTGTGTTTGTGCGTGTGGTTGTGTGCGGATACCCAGTTAGCATTTGTGGGTGAGCATTTGGTTATATTCATCCAGGGTTAATTATACATTTAATAAGGGTAGGGTGTGTGTGTGTGTGTGTGTGTGTTTGTGTGTGTGTGTGTGTGGGCGGTGATGTATGTGTGCATATATTTCTTTCTCTCTTTTTCTCGTATTCTTTTGCTATTTCCTGCTCGTTTATAAATACATATATCAACAGAGATCCCGCTCGCATTGGATATAGTCCTCGTAACAAGACGCCGCCCTTGCATCACTGAAACGCACACACACACCCACACACACACACACAAACTCACACACACACACGTCAAAAAAAAACCGTCCTTGCTTCACCAAAACGCCCCCCCCACACACACACACGTCCAAAAAAAGACACTCTCATCCTTGCTTCACCAAAACGCCCACGCCCACACGTCCAAAAAAAGACACTCCCATCCTTGCTTCACCAAAACGCCCACGCCCACACGTCCAAAAAAAGACACTCCCATCCTTGCTCCACCAAAACGCCCACGCCCACACACACACACATAAAAAGAACCACCCTTATCCATTCCCAACCTTCCTATTCTCGGCCA
>NC_091586.1:21474723-21497223 GCF_042767895.1 Penaeus vannamei
ATCATTATAATCATTATCATCATCATCACTATCATCACCACCACCACTATAATTGATATCACCATCACCATCATCATAACCATTACTATCATGCTGCCATGATATAAAGATGAAGATACCAATCCCCATCTTCACCATCACCATCTTCATCACCATCACCATCATCCTATCCATTAAGTCATCATCATCACCACCATCATCACTATCATCATCACCACCATCACTATCATCATCACCATCATCACCATCTTCATCACCATCATCCTAGCCATTAAGTCATCATCATCACCACCATCATCACTATCATCACCACCATCACTATCATCATCATCATCACCATCACCATCATCCTAGCCATTAAGTCATCACCATCACCACCATCATCACTATCATCATCACCACCATCACTATCATCATCACCATCACCATCACCATCACCATCATCCTCTCCATTAAGTCTTTCACGCCCTCCATTATCTCCCACCCAATGCGTCCTTATCTCCCTCAAAATACTCTGGATAATAACAAATCTTTGATCCCATTTTGACTGGCTTGATAAGGTGGTCTTTATGCAAAACACTTTTATCTTCAATTTCATGGCGTTGATTTTATTCTCGTGATTCTGCATATTCGAGATAAGACGGATTGTGGGATTTGTTTTTGTTTCTTGTTTGGTGTATTGTTTTTGTTGATGTTGTTGATGTTGTGGTTGTTAATTTTGTTGTTGCTTTATTAATGTTATTGTTATTGTTATCATTATCATTATCGTTATCGTTATCGTTATCATTATCATTATCATTATTATTATCATCATCATCATCATCATCATCATCATCATCATCATTACCATCACCACCACCACCACCACCACCATCATTATCACCACATCATCATCACAATAATTACCTGTACCATCATCATCATCATAATCATCACCATTCTAATCACACTATCTCTCTCCACTTACACACAAATCCCATCCTCTCTCTCCCTCACACACAAACACATTCCAAACCATCCTTTGTGGTTATTTGTCGTCCTCTCGCCAATATGTCTCCTATCCTTTCGTAAATAAATCGAAGCGATAAGAGACACTCCAAACGAAGCAGTAAAAGGCAAGATTCGAAGCCCCACCGTCGGAGTCTCGAGACGCGTGTTCGAATCGCCGGGCGGGGATTCGAGACGCGTTCGAATCGCCTGGTCGAATTCTTGGCGCGTTGTCCAAACAAACGCCATGAATACCTCGCTTATCCGGACACTGAACTGGAGTCTTTGATGCCCAAGTCGATGATATATATACGGGGGATTCTCGACAGCGTTCTCTGGCGTTTTGACATGCTCATTTTTCTTTATTTTATTTATTTATTTATTTTTTGTTTTCTTGTTCCTTATATTTTAATCGATTCATTTATTATTTTTTTCCTTTGCCTTCTTTGCGTTGATGAGTTGTATTTTTTTACTTTATTTTTTGGTTTTCTTTGTTCGTTTTTTTTCTGAAGTGTATGGAAATCTTTTTTTCTTTTTTCTCTTACTCTCTTCTGTTCTTCTTTTTCCTTATTGTTGTGCCTTCTTTCTAACTCCCTCTCACTCCGGACTCCACTTCTTTCCTACATTTCCTTCCTTTACGCACTCCCTCCCTCCATTGTTTTCTTATCTCCCTCCTTCTTCCTTTTACTCCCTCCTCTTATTCCTTTTCTTCTTCTCTCTATTCTAATTCTCTTTGTTTCTTCCTTCTTCCTTCCTTTAACTCCTTCCTACTCTTTTCCTTCTCGTTACGTCCCTACCCTCTTCCTCCTTCCTTTTTACTCTATCACTTTCTTCTTTTCCTCCCCCTTCTCACCCCATTCACTCCCTCTCTTCCTCTTTTTTTAACTCCCTTCCCCTCTTGCTCTCTCTTCCTCTTCACTCCCTCACTCCTTCTTCTTTCCTCCTCGCCTCCTCACTCCCTCTTTCTCCCGTTTACTCCCTCCCTTCCCCTGACTCCCAACTTACGCCTCTCCTTACTCCAACTCCCATCCCTTTCCCCTCCCTCCTCTCCCTTCCCTTCCCTTCCTCTCCTACTTCCTCCTCGCTCCCTTACTCCCTCCTCCTCTTCCCATTCACTCCCTCCCTTCCCCTCACGCCCAATCCTCGCATTCTCCTTACTCCCTCATTTTCACTCCTTCCTTCCCCTCGCTCCCAACCCTCACTCCCTCCTCACTCTTTCCTCTTCACTCTCCCATTCCCTCCTCCTCCCTTCCCCTCACTCCCTCCTCACTCTTCCCTCTTCACTCCCTCATTCCCTCCTCCTCCCATCCCCTCCCTCCCAACCCTCAGTCCCTCCTCACTCCTTCCTCTTCACTCCCTCGCTCCCTCCTCCTCCCTTCCCCTCAGTCCCTCCTCACTCCTTCCTCTTCACTCCCAACCCTCACTCCCTCCTCACTCTTTCCTCTTCACTCCCTCCTCCTCCCTTCCCCTCACTCCCAACCCTCACTCCCTCCTCCCTCCTCCTCCTCCCTTCCCCTCACTCCCTCCTTACTCCTTCCTCTTCACTCCCTTACTCCTTTCTCTTCACTCCCTCCTCCCTCCCAACCCTCCCTCGCCTCCTCCTCCCTTCCCCTCCCTCACTCCCTCCTCCTCCCTCCTCCTCCTCCCTTCCCCTCACTCCCTCCTTACTCCTTCCTCCTCCCTTCCCCTCACTCCCTCCTCACTCCTTCCTCTTCACTCCCAACCCTCACTCCCTCTTCACTCCTTCCTCTTCACTCCCTCACTCCCTCCTCCTCCCTTCCCATCAGTCCCTCCTTACTCCTTCCTCTTCACTCCCTCCTCCCTCGCTCCCTCCTCCTCCTCCCCCCCCTCCCTCCCAACCCTCCCTCGCCTCCCCTCTTTCTCGGGAGTGAAAAAAAGGGGGAACGAGAGAGCGATAAGTCATCCAACCCGAGGGACTTTGGAGTCACTGGTAATGGTCTCGTTATAAACCCTTTGTATCCCCTTCGTTATAACTGGTGGATTTTTTTTTTACTTTTTTTTTTTTTTTTGTTTCGTTTTATTTGATTTGATTTGATTTTTTTTTTTTTTTTTTTTTTTTTTTTTTTTTTGTCGTGGGTTATGTTTGATTGATCGTTTTGTGTTTGTTATTTTTTTCTTATGATTATTGGGTTTCTGTTGTAAATTGTTTTTTATTTGTTTATTTCCTTATTTCTGTTACATATATATATATCTATATCTACCTATCTCTTCTTATAGTTGTTCTTCTGTTCTTTAAAAGGCGTTTCGTTTCTTTTCATAACTTATTCCTAAAAACGATTTTTTTCTAATTTTTCGCCGTTGTTTTCTGATTATGTCTCTTCTTTTTTATATTTCTCTTTTATTTTTCTTTAGTGACTTTCTTACTTCCCTCATTCCCCCCATTCATCTCTTTCATTCAATCATCTCCCCTTAATTCTCACACGAAGTACATGACCCTCATTACCCTAAGAAAATCCTCATACTTTCTCCTCATCTTAAGATCCTTTGGACTCATCTCCTCTTTACTCAAGATGCCTCTTGGCGGCGGCGGAGGAAGAGGGAAGGAGTCTGTCTGTCTGTCTGTCTCGAGAGTGAAGGATCTCTGTCTGTCTATCTGTCTAGAGAGTCTAAGGATGTCTGTTTCGAGAGTTTAAGGATGACTGTCTGTCTATCTGTCTGATTCGTGAGTTTAAGGATGTCTGTCTGTCTGTCTGTCTGTCTGAAGAGTTTAAAGATTTCTGTCTGTCTATCTCTCTGTCTGAAGAGTTTAAGGATGTCTGTCTGTCTGTCGTGAGAGTTAAGGATGTCTGTCTCGAGAGTTAATGTCTGTCCTTTGAGTTTAAGGATGATGGGCTGTCTGTCTGTGGCGTAACTTTGAGGATGTCTGTCTGTCTACCTGTCTAGAGAGTTTAAGGATTTCTGTCTGTCTATCTGTCTGTCTCGGGAGTTTAAGGATATCTGCCTGATTTTTTTTTTTTTTTTTTTTTTTTTTTTTTTTGAGAATGCCGTCAATCTGTGCCACAAGGAGGCCGCAGTGTCTGTCTGTGTCATGAGTCGAAATAGACTGTCTAGCTGTCTAGCCAAGCGTTTAAAAGAGGACTCTTGAAGTATATTAAGACACTTACTGAGGAAATGTTTATCTTATCGGTCGAGTTCGCTATGTCCTTGCGTTTATTTGCATCTCTGTTTTTTTTCTTATTATTGGTTATTCATTATTATTACTGTTGTTATATTATTGTCATTATTAGTGTGTTCATCATTCGGAGCAACAGGAGTGTTAACAGTATAATGATAATTATTATAGTTGTTGTTGTTATTGTTATTGTTGTTGTTTCTGTTGTTGTCATAACCATTATCATCATTATTATTATTATCATTATCATTATTGTTATTATCATGATCATTATTATTATTATCATTATCATTATTATTATTATCACTATTATTGTTGTCATCATTATTATCATCATTATCATTAGTATTATAATTTTCTTTTAATTGTTTTGTTATCGAATTTGGAATAGCTGAGGATACTCCTGAATAATTGCGACTTAGTAATATTTGTCACGTAATATTCACGAGTAAATCAGGTTGATGTTACGTAATCTTTTCTAAACAATATAATCTAAAATTTATACATTCTCTTCCACTCTACATTTTCTTTTGATGCAACTGTAAAAAAAAAGAAGAAAAATACTCGCAAAACCCTTCATCTATTCCTCGACCCCTCAAAAAATGGGAGAAAAAAAAGCGAAAATAAGTATGTAGCGATCTTAAATTCTCCTTTTATTTTTTCAAAGAATTCGCTAACGCAATCAAATGCCGAAAAAAATGTTACCATATGTCTGCCTGGGTGGCGGCGGCGGCGAAACCTCCGTGCCATAAGTACGTTAGTCACAATTTTCATGTGGAAACGTTTGGGCCGTGGTCGCGGGCTTGTCATTAAGATGTGGCAACACTGCGTTCTTGCGAGAGACCGCGAGACTAATGCGTCATGTATATATTTTGTTTTTTTTTTTCTCTCTCTCTCTTTTAATCTTTTCTGTTCTTTTGTTTTTATGTGGGGCGTTTTAATTTGTATTATTTCTTTCTCTTAAGGGATGTATACTGTTTAAGTTTGATTCTATTTTTTTTCAAATTATTCTTTCACTTTCTTTTTAGTTCTCCCTTGTTTTTTTTTCTCTCCTTTTGCGAGTTGCTTTTTGTATATTCTGTATTATTATTTACACTAGTTGCTTTCTTCGTATTCCTAATGTGTATCCATAAATATTTATACTTATTCTCCATCTTTCGTTTTTATCATTATTATCCCTTATCTCCCTTTCATTATGTTCTATTCTTATTCAAATTATCTTTTTCTTGCGTCCATAAAAGCATCGGTGTTTATTCTTAGTGTCTAAATGTGTTTATCTTTCATTCTTTTGTTCTTTGTGAATGGAAATCGGGACATGATAAATGGGCTTTGAGAAAGACGATACGCATAATTTTGGCGCGCTTTTTGAAATTCCGTTATTTTTCTTCTTTTGTTTTTTTTCTGATTAACAAGGCGGATTATGTGGTTGTTATTTTTGTTTGTTTGTTTTGTTTTCTTAAGTAGATATCGCGGAATGTTTTGTTAAATGATGAAGATGTCTGAGTTTTTTTTTTTTTTTTGCCTAATTAGGTAAACAAAATGGCATCGCATACTGGAATTCGTCTCAAATAGAAAGATGTAGAATTATAACGATTCAAAAGAGACATGAAAGGATAATGATGATGATGGGGAGGAGGAGGACGATGACGATAATGAGGAGGAGGAGGAAGAGGATAATGAGGAAGAGGAGGAGGAGAAAGAGGATAATGATGATGATGATGATGATGATGATGATGATGATGATAATGATGCCGAGGATGACGACTATGAACATGAAGATGATGATGATGACGATGATGAGAAGGATAATGATGATAACAAAAACACTATTAGTTGTTCCCGTCATGGGTGGATGGCTCATATATCATTTTCTACCATAAATCTTTCCACCATGAGTCACTCCGCCATGATGTCAAACCGACCGCAACGATTCCTCGACTTCGCTCGCCGAAAAGTAAATATATGTACATAACGAATCCCTCTCCCTTCCTGTCCCCTGTTTCTCCCTTCCTCCCTTCCCTCTCTCCCTCCTTCCCCCGTTCCTTTCCTCCCTTCCCTCTCCCTTCCTGTCCCCTGTTTCTCCCTTCCTCCCTTCCCTCTCCCTCCTTCCCCCTATTCCCATTCCTCCTTTCCTATTTCTCCCTTCCTCCCTCCCTTCTTTCTCCCTTCTCTCTTTCCTTCCTTCCCCCTATTCCCTTTCCTCCCTCCTCTCTCCCTCCTTCCCTCTTTCTCCTTTCCTCCCTTCCTGTCCCCTCTTTTTCCTTTCCTCCCTTCCCTCTTTCTCCCTTCCTCCCTCCCCTCTCCCTCCTTCTCCCTATTCCCTTTCCTCCATCCCTCTCCCTTCTTTTCATTATTCTTTCTCCCTCCCCTCTCCCTCCTTCCCTCTTTATCCCTCCCCTCTCCCTCCTTCCCTCTTTATCCCTCCCCTCTCCCTCCTTCCCTCTTTCTCCCTTCCTCCCTCCCTCCCTCCCCTCTTCCTTCTTTTCCTTATTCTCTTTCTCCCTCCCCTTTCCCTTCTTCCTCCTATTCCCTTTCTCTCTTTTTCTTTCATCTCCCCCTCTCTTCCCCTCTCCCTTCTTCCCTCTACTCCCTTTCTCTCTTTTTATTTCTTCCCTCCCTCTTTTCCCTTCTCTTCCTCTCTACCCCCTGTTTTTTATCCCCCTCACTCTACTTCCTCCCTCCTTCTCTCCCTCATTTTCTCTTCCTGATCCTTCTTTCCCCCTGCTTCCCCTCTCCCTTTCTCCCTCCCTCCCTCCTGCTTTCCTTCCTCCCTCCCTTCCCACCTTCCCTTCTACATCCCTCCCCCTTTTCCCTCCCCCTCCTACCTCCACTCCCACCTCCCCAACCTCCCCCTCCCTCCCTCCCTCTATCTCTCCCCCTCCTCCCCTCCCTCCCTCCCTCTATCCCTCGCCTTCCCACCTCCCTTCCCTCCCTCCTTCTCTCTATCCTTTCCCTTCCCCTTCCCACCTCCCTTCCCTCACTCCTTCCCTCTATCCCTCGCCTTCCCACCTCCCTTCCCTCCCTCCATCCATCCCTCCCCACCTTCCCTTCCCTCCCCTCCGCTTCCCACCTCCCTCCTCTCCCCTCCCTTTCCCTTCCCCTCCTACCTCCCCTCCCTCCCCTCCCTCCCCTCCCTCACATGTGCATCTCGAGCTCACTCACGGCGCTGGTACTCCCGGCCTCAAATTACTCCGGAGTGCGAATGATTAATTGCCTCGGGAGTAAATTAACAAGCGACAACGGACGGATTCGGACGTGAGAAACTCCCTCCCTCCTCCTCCTCCTCCTCCTCCCGGTTTTTGGGGGGTTGGGGGTGTAGGGGGTGTAGGGGGGATTGGGGTGGGAGGAGGGGGATGGGGGAGGGGTGTAGGGTTTTTTGGGGGGGCTGCAGGGGGAATGGGGGTGTAGGGGGATGGAGGAGGGGAGTAAGGGAAGGAATGGAGGTGGGGGTGGGGGTGGGAAAGGGAAGGAGGTGGGAGTGGGGAGGGATGGGGAGGAAAAGGGAGGGATGGGGAGGGAGCAGGTTGGAGAGGAAAGGGAAGTAGGGGTAGGGGAGGGGAAGGGAGGGAGGATAGGAATGGGGAGGAGGTAGGGTGAGGGGAAGGAAGAAGGGAAGGGAGGTAGGGTGATAGGGGATGGGGAGGGAAAGGGAGGTAGGGTGAGGGGGGAGGGAGGGGTGGGAGTGGAAGGGGAAGAAGAGGGGAAAGGAAGGGAAAAAGGGTGGAAGTAGGGATTAGAGGACAAGGGGAAGGATGAGGGAAGAGCGGAAGAAGAAAGAGAAGAGGGGAATGGTGGAGAGCGAAGAAGAAGGAAATGTAGAGAGAAGAGGACGGACGTGAAGATAGAAAGAATGAAAGGGTGAAGAGTGGGAATGGAATGGAGCCGGAAGAAAAAAAAAGAATATAGGAAAGAAAGAAGTAAACGCATTAAATCAAAGAACCCAAAAATAGGGAAAAAAAAAATATTCACAGAAAACGGGAAAAGGGGAATGACAGGGGAAACTCAACAAGAATATAAAAAGCTCTCCAACAGGGATATTACAACACACTTACATGAATAAACAACCGCACAGACACAGAAACACCCACATAGCCTTGCTTCCTACCCACTCCAAAGGCGGATACATATATAGACACAGAATGTAATGACACAAAATCACACATGATCTTTACATAGCCATTTTGTGGACAAAGAAAATGTTTTATGATTATGCGTAATGACAATGTATCCGATTCGGATAAAAATAGAGACTGCATTAGGAACAGCGGGGTTTTTATTTAAGGAATAATGTCGATTTGTGATTTGTAATGCGAGTGCGTGTGCTGTAAATGTGGCTTTTTATGTTGCGTTCGGGGTTTTGTTGTTTTGTTGTTGTTCGCGTTGGGCGGTGTGTTTCACGCGTTCGTGAAATTCCTTACGGTGTTGTTTGTTTCGATTGGTTGTTTTGATATTGTTTTGCTGTTGTTTTTGGTTGTTTTGTTATTTTGATTATTGTTTCGTTATTTTCGGTTGTGTTTGGTTGTTGTTTTTTGGGGGGTGTTTTGTTGTTCTTAGTTGTTGTTGCTTTTGGTTGTTTTGTTGGTGCATTTATTATTTTGTTGTTGTTTTGATTGTTGTACTTATTGTTTTGTTGTTGTTTTGGTTGTTTTGTTGGTTGTTTTGCTGATGCAATTGATTGTTTTGTTGTTGTTTTGATTGTTGTATTTGTTGTTTTTGTTTTGGATGTTTTGTTGGTTTTGTTGTTGCATTTGATTGTTTTGTTGTTGATTTGGTTGTTCTTTTTGTTGTTTTTTGTTATTAATTTTGGCTGTTGTTTTGTTGTTGTTTTGGTTGTTGTTTTATTGTTCCTTTTGCTGCTGTTGTTTTTGTATCGATAGCATTGTCACGAACATTAGGGAAAATGATAACGAAAACAAATAAATAGATAAAAGAAAAGAGAAATGTTGAAGACTCTTATGCTAGGTCAGAGGCTCGCGAGAGAGGCAATGACACTCCGGTATTGATCAGATTGCAAGCGCGACGGAGAGACACGACAAGAGACAAGAGTTCGCAACATGGATAGACCTTGCAGCGGGCATCGTCTCTCCCTCTTTGGGGTTGTTATATTGGGTTTGTTTGTTTAGGTTTGTTTAGGTTTTTTTTTTGGGGGGGAGGGGTTGTTTGTTTGGTTTGGTTTGTCTTTTTTGGTTGGTTGTTTTTTCTGTGTGTGTTTTGTCGGTCTTTCTGTTTTTTTTTTCTTTTTTCTTTTCTTTTTATTTTTTTTTTCTTTCTCCCTCTCTCTGACTCTCCTCTCTCCCTTTCTTCCTCTCTCCCTTTCGTCCTCTCCTCCCCCTCTCCCTCTTTCTCCTCCCCCCTCCCTCTCCTCCTTCTCTCCTCCCCCTCTCCCTCTCTCTCCTCCCCCTCTCCCTCACCCCTTCCCCCCCTCTCCTCTCTCTTCTTCTCCCCCCTCTCTCTCTCCCCTTACCCCCTTCACCTCCCCACCTCTCTCCCCCCCTCTCCTTCTCTCCCCTCCCCCCCTCTCTCTCTCTCCCTCTCCTCTCTCTCCCTCTCCCCTTCCCCCCCACTCTCCCCCTCTCCTTCTCTCCCCCTCTCCTCTCTCTCCCCCCCTCCTCTCTCACCCTCTCCCCCTCTCCCAAAGCTTCAAAAGGCCTCTCGGGGACGGCAACTCCGCGGCAACTCCGCCAGAACACGAGCCTGATTTATTGGCTCGCCGGACACCGATCCCGTTTGCACCCGTGATGTATTGGCAATTACATTATTCTCCTGTTGCTGTGATGGATGTCCTTGTTCTGAGGGGGAGGGAGGGGGGAGGGGGGAAGGGGAGGGGAAGGGGGCGTAAGGGGAGGGGAGGGGAGGGGGTAGGGGGGCTAAAGAGGTGTTTAGAGGTGGAAGAGAAGAAGGAAAGAGGAAGGAGAGAAATGGGGAGGGGGGCGGAGGAGAAGAAAGGATAAAAAAGAGGGAGAGGAGAAAAAAGGGGGAAAGGGGGGGAGCGGAGAGCTCGGGGACGTAAGGCAAGGGGCTAAAGAGGTGTTCAGAGATGGAAGAGAAGAAGAAGTAGAAGAAAGGAGAAAGGAGAAACAAGGGGAGGGAGTGGGGGAGGAGAAAGGGGGAAAAAAGAGGGGAGCGGAGAAGAAAGGATAAAAAGGGAGAAGAAGGAGAAGAAAGGAGAAAGGAGGAAAATGGGGGAGCGGAGAAGAAGAAAGGATAAAAAATGGGGAGCGGAGAGCTCGGGGACGAAAGGCGAGGGGCGAGAGGTAAAGAGGTGTTTAGAGATGGAAGAGAAGAAGAAAGGGGAAAAAAGGGGGGAGCGGAGAAGAAGAAAGGAGGAAAAGGGGGTGGGGAGCGAAGGAGAAGAAGGAAGGAGAAAAAAGGGGGGAGAAGGGATTGGAACGCATACGCACATGTGTGTGTGTGTGTGTGTGTGTGTACGTGTGAATATGCAGTATATAAAGACAGATAGATTAAGACGACACGTAGATAAGCCGATGTAGATAATAGATAATGTAGATGTAGATGTAGATAATCTCGAAGTGACGTCATTGTTATGTTTCTATCAGCCTGTGATTCAAATTCCTCATGATATCAAACCCAATTAAAAATTTCTGCCCATTTAGGTGATGACTTCATTATGGAATTGTATTATTCTGAATTAATTGATGTAGAATAATTCTTTTTTGCTAAAGAGTAGATCGCTTTTTTTGCAGTAATTGAAGCAATATGCACTTACGGTATAAAATTCAAATAACTATCTAAAGTGACGATATAAAGTGTTGGAAATAGAAAGAAATTGATGATATATGTCTCTTTTAATTGCATGTTTTTGGTATTTTAAAATCCTCTATATTCTTAAATCATTGTCGTTTTTATATCGTGCACCATTTTTCAAATAAGGATTTTTATATTTTCCCCACTAGTTTCAAATGTTTTTTTTTTTCTTCTATATGACACATTTTCAACGTTATTTTTTTATTTTTTTATTTTTTAGTTTTTTGTCTATCTCCTATTTTATCCCTGTTTGCTATTTCCCAATCCCCACTGATTTTAACTGTTTATTTTTTTTTATTCTATACGACACATTTTCAGCGTTAATTTTTTGGTTTTGTTTTTTTTCTATCTCCTATTTTATCCCTGTTTGCTCTTTCCCAATCTTCTCTGCCTCTTCTCTTCTCTTCTCCCTTGCCACATAATCAGGCAGAGTCGTTGTAAGTCATATTTTGTTGTTTATAACGACCTTTTTTTGAAGACTCGGAGATGTGTAGCTTATTTTGTGTGTTTTTGTTTTTTTTCGTCTATTTGTCTTTTTTGTATTTGGTTCTGTTTGTTTACATGTTTATTTGTTTGATTTATTTCGTTCGTCTTTTATGGAAGGACTTTAGGGAAAGGAAGATTGGGATTCGAGACGCAAATGTATATTTTTAAAATGATGAGCAGAATTTGAATTCCGTTTATAAAATGTGATTTAAAAATGTGATCGTCAATGAATGCATTTATATTTCGCATATCAAACAGCATATCAACGAGTATGTATATCCTAAAAAGATAATAATTTTCACAACAGATAAAGCCCGTATCGCATTTCACTCGACGGAAGATATATCTCGAAGAAAAAGCACCGTTTTTATATCAATTTCCTTCTGGCAGTTTTCCCTCGCACTAAAACTCGGCCTCCAGGGCTAGCGGCCGCGTTCGAACGCCTTCGTTTCCCGCCACCGGCACGGACTTGAGCCTCGGCCACGCGCACCCTCCCCCCCTCCTTCGATTCCTTCCCAGCGCCATCGAACTGCACACCGAAATTAAAACTCTCGACGCACACTTCCACCCTTGTAAGACTCAATTCAGAATGCTTTAGAGTGACAAGATAAGAATGCTCCTCTCGACCCGAGTATTCGGAGAGTGCTGGCCACCGCCCTGGGTACCTTCCCGCTCTCCTTTGGCGGGTAGTGAAGTATCAGGTTCCCCCTCTTATGACTTGCTGTTACTTTAATTAAAACACGAGTAAGCTGAGCTCGTCTCCAGCTCCCCCCCCCCCCCCCCCCCCACACGCTTGAGAGAGAGAGAGAGAGAGCTCTTGTTTGTAAATTATTGTCAGAGCTCTAAAGGACATTTTCGTCTTAGGAGTTTTTATTATTTTTATAATTTCCGTGGTCGTATTTTTTTCTTTTTTCTTTTTTTTTTCTCTTTTTTTTTGAGTGGGATAATGTAATTTTTTTCATAATCATTTCATGTAGAGCAAAAAGATAGATTTAGATATAGATGCAAATACAGATATAAATCTACATAGATATACTTTAGATAGATAGATAAGTGGACACACTGACAGCCAAACATACGAATAGACAAATGAATAGACAGACGGATAGACACAAAGCCAGACAGAAAAACGATAGACTGATATAGACGTGTACATACCTATACACACAACACATTCTCTTTACACATAAATATGTGTCGATACATAAACAAATACAACGCAATATCGACCTCATTCAAACTAGATGGTTTATTTAATTAACGTTTAATTGGATATCAGAGCCTTATCTCTTACACAAACAACTACAGATTATCTTTAATGATGAAGTGAAATGGTCGCTTGATGTAAAATATATCACCGACTTCACGCAAAAGAGATCCGTGTTAAAGTGGATATAAATAGGTTGTTAAAATGAAACGCGGATATAGTTATTTTGGGGAATAGTATATATATATATATATATATATATATATATATATATATATATATATATATATATATATATGTATATATATATATATATATATATATATATATATATATATACATATATATATATACATATATATATATATATATGTATATGTATATATATATATATATATGTGTGTGTGTGTGTGTGTGTGTGTGTGTGTGTGTGTGTGTGTGTGTGTGTGTGTGTGTGTGTGTACGTATGTATGTATGTATGTATATATATATATATATATATATATATATATATATATATATATATATATATACGGAATTTTAAGCGTTCAAAAAGGCTTTAGTTATCATTATTCTTGCCTCTCAAAGCGAAGGGGGAGGGGACCTACAGAGGAGAGGGGAAAGAAAGGGAGGAAGAACGGGGTGGGAGGGGAAGGGTAGAGGGGGGAGGGAGGGGAAGACGAAGGGAAGGGGGGAACCTACAGAGGAGAGGGAAAAGGAAGGGGAAGAGAGGAGAGGGAGGGGGGAAGGAGAGGGGGAAAGGAGGGGAAGACGAAGGGAAGGGGAACCTACAAAGGAGAGGAAATTGGAAGGGGAGGAGAAGAGAGGAGAGGGATGGGGGAAGGAGGGGAGCACAAAGGGAAGGGGGTGGAACCTACAGTGGAGAGGGGAAAGGAGAGTAGGGGTCACAGAGGGGAGAAGAGGAGGAATGATCCTAGAGGAGAGAGAGAGAGAGGAAGAGGAGAGTATCTAGAAGAGGTGAAAGAGGAGGAATTAGTATCTAGAAAAGGAGGGAGAGAAAAATAGTATCCAGAAAAGACCCCTCAGGGAAGAGGAGAACCTAGAGGAAACCTAAAGAGGGGAAAATAGTATCTAGAAAAAAAAAATCCAAAAAGGGAATGGAAAAAGAGTACAGAAAGGACCATGAATGTAAAAAAAAATAATATTTAAATGAATCCTAGAGGTAAAATTAATATTTATATAAAAGGACATACGAGAAAAAATAAGTATCTAGACAGGGTCCTAGACATGAGCAGGAGGCAGTACATTGAAGAGGAACCTAGAGAGGGGTATGAGGGGAGGAGGAGGAGGAGGAGCAAGAAGACTAGGGGGAGAGGGGAGGAGGAGGAAGGGAACTAGGAAGAGAAGGAGAGGAGGGCGAGAGGAAGGAGTACATTGAAAAGGAACCTAGAGTGGACCCTAAGGAGGGGTACGAGGGGAGGAGGAGGAGAAGGAGAGGAGGAGGAAGGGGACTTGGAGGAGAAGGAGAGGGAGAGAGGGGAGGAGAAGGAAGAGGACTAGGAGGAGGAGGGAGGGGAAGAGGGAGAGAGGGGAGAAGGAGGAAGAAGACGGAGGAGGAGAAGGAGAGGGAGAGAGGGGAGAAGGAGGAAGAAGACGGGGGAGGAGAGGGACGAAGGTGGAGAAGGAGAGGGAGAGAGGGGAGGAGAAGGAAGAGGACTAGGAAGAGAAGGAGAGCGGGAGAGGGGAGAAGGAGGAAGAAGACGGAGGAGAGGAGGAGAAGGAAGAGGACTCGGAGGAGGAGGGGAGGAGGAGAAGGAGAGGGAGGAGAAGGAAGAGGACTAGGAGGAGAGGGAGAAAGAGAGGGGCGAGGGGGCGAGGGGGTGGCGTGAGGGGTCGTGACATGTGTTGTGGCATAGCATAACACGCGGCGGATAAGGTAACAACCCTGATAAATCATCGGTAGCCCTGAAAAGAGCGCCCTGGATTTGGCCTTTTCGAATTCCTGGCCCTGTTGTTTTTTTTTCTTTTTTTTTTTTCTTTTCCTTCTTTTGTTGTTTTTTTCTTTTATTTTCTTGTTTTTTTTTCTTTTATTTTCTTGTTTTTTTCTTTTATTTTCTTGTTTTTTTCTTTTATTTTACTCTTTTCTTTTCTTTTCTTGTTTTTTTCTCTTTTTTCCTGTTTTCTTGTTGTTTTTCTTTTATTGTTTTTTTTCTTTTTTCCTGTTTTTTGCTTTATTTTTCTTTTTTTTTTCTTCTTTTTTTTCTTTCTTTCTTTCTTTCTTTACTGGCCTGGAATCACGCTTTCGAATTCCTGTCCCTGTTTTATTTTTTTTCTATTTTCTTTCTTTCTTTCTTTTATCACGCTTTCGGAATAATGAATGTGATAAGAGATTCTAATAAGGTTACAAAAATGAATGAGGAAGGAGAGAATATGAATTGATATTAATAGTTTTGATAGTAAAATTGTTGATGATAATGATGCTGATCATATGATATGATAAGAATGATAATGATAGCAGTAATGATAGTAATATTGATAACACAAATAATATAAAACTGATGATGATAATTACACGACTACTTCTACTACTTGTAATAATGATGATAATAATAATGATAATATTGATAATGATAATAATAATGATAATAATAATAATGATAATAATAATAATAATAATAATAATGATAATAATAAAAGAATAGTAATGATAATAATGATGATGATAATGATAATAACAATAATAGTGATAGTAATAATAATGATAATAATAGATAGCAAAAGCACTAATAATGGTGATAATAACGCCAGTAAATTAACAAGCAATAAAACGTCATTCAACCCAGCCTCATTATTTCCAATCCTTCCTCATCTATTACTCTGGCGCCAAAGTTAACCACACGTACATTATGTATTCAGGCAAAAAAAAAAAAAAAAAAAAAAAAAAAAAAAAAAAAAAATCTGGCATAACTCTCAAATTTCTTTAAGGCATTTCCGTTTTGTTGGGAATTAATGTTTTCTTTGGGGGTTTATTAATAAGTATGATTTATTTTTTTTTCTATCTTTCGTGTTTTTTTGTGTGTTTGTGTATTTGAAATTATAGATAATTGCTTGTATGTAGGTTTATGTATTTGTCGGTCTGTCTGTCTGTCTCTCTTTCTTTCTTTCTTTCTTTCTTTCTCTCTTTCTTTCTTTCTTTCTTTCTTTCTTTCTTTCTTTCTTTCTTCCTTTCTTTCTCTCTCTCTCTCTCTCTCTCTCTCTCTCTCTCTCTCTCTCTCTCTCTCTCTCTCTCTCTCTCTCTCTCTCTCTCTCTCTCTCTCTCTCTCTTTCTCTTTTTCTCCCTCTCTTTCTCTCTCTCTCTTTCTCTCTCTCTCTTTCTCTCTCTCTCTATCTCTCTCTCTTTCTCTCTCTCTCTTTCTCTATCTCTCGTTATGTCTTTCTCTCTCTCTCTTTCTCTCCCTCTCTCTTAATATCGTGCTATCTTGAGATCCTAATCTATCTATTTCATCTAATATATTTATCTATCTATTGATCTGCGTATGTATGTATGTATGTATCTGTAATCTAATTGTCTCCCTGTGTATCTGTTTTTATACATTTTTCATCTATCTCTCTATCCATCTGCTTCTCTCCCCCTTTTTTGTATTCCTTTATCTCTGTTTATTTCATGTAGACAGAAGAATAATTGCAAAAAAATATGTAGTTAGTCACATCGATGAACAGAGATAAGCGAAACAGAGACAGACACATATGCAAATTGACACACGAACGAAATAGATGCGAAGAGTCTGCACATGTATCTTAATGTGTCATTAACACGTCCGTATCTCACTCTTCCCACTTTATCTCCGCCCTTATCTCTCCCCCCCTTTATCTCCGCCTTTATCTCTTCCCCCTTTATATCCGCCTTTATCTCTTCCCCCCCTTTATCTCCGCCCTTATCTCTTCCCCCCTTTATCTCCGCCCTTATCTCTTTCCCCTTTATCTCCGCCCTTATCTCTTCCCCCCTTTATCTCCGCCCTTATCTCTTCCCTCCTTTATCTCCGCCCTTATCTCTTCCCCCCTTTCTCGGCGCCACGTGCATGCGAGACGCGGCAACAGGAAGGGCTAAATACTTACTGTTTCCTTACGACCGTGTTCAAAGAATCCCGAACAGGAAACTCGCCCGACACTTGTGGTGACTTGCGGTGACTGAGTGTGGTGTGAAGGTTTATGGTGTCGGAAAACATCATCCCCTTAGGTGGACCCCCTTAGGCACACACCCTCGTCAAGGGGTTGGGGTCCCTTTGGGGGGGGGGGGGTTGCGTCGGGGATCTTGTAGGGAAGATGTCTCTGGATAAGGGAGTTTTTTTTTGAGTTCATGTATTTTTTTTGTTTTGTTGTTTGTTTTTTGTTTTGTTTTTTTATTTTTTGTTTAGTTAATGTGTTTGTTGTTTTGTTTTGTTTTGATTTGTTGTTTGTTTTTTGTTTTGTTTTTGTTGTTTTTGTGTGTGTTTGATGTGTTTCTATCTTTTTTTTTTTTTTCTTTTTTTTGTGTGTTTGATGTGTTTCCTTCATTTATTGTTATTGTTAGTCTTGCTGTCGATGTTGGTTTTGTTGTTTAAATTGTGTTTTTTTATTGTTGTTATTCTTTTAAGTTCGTTGATTTGCATATGATTCTAGTAGATAGCTTTTTAACAGACTTGATTTTTTGTCATTGTTAGTCTTGTTGATGTGTTTATTCTTTAGTTTTTTTAAGCTCGTTGGTTTTGCCTATGATTCTAGTAATTTCTTTAGCATTTATTATAAAATAAATCAAATACACCAATCCTAAATTCCTCTCGAATCACAAATAAAACCCATACACTCTTCTCTGGCTTAAAAAAAAGAAAAAAAAAACGGAAAGCGGGCCACACAAGGACAAGAAGGAAAGGGAAGCGAAGGGAAAGGAAAAAGGGAAAAACCGAGGGAGAGAAACCGGCGCGAACTTAGACCTCGGTGCCAGTGTCGAACAGGTGGCACCAGAGCCCCGAACTTCATGCTAGGCGGGAAGGAGTCGAACATAAGGGTGGTTTTTGGGTTAGTTTGTATGTATTGTTGGGCTTATGCGCCTGCTTATTATATTATGTTTTATGGACGGGCAGATAGATTGGTGGATAGATAGGCAAATAGATGGATAGATGTCTTAAGGCAAATAGATGGATAGATGTGTTAAGGCAAATAGATGGATAGATGTGTTAGGGTGAGCTTGCCTGTGTGTGCGTGTGCGTATTTGTGTGTGTTTATGTATGTTTAGAAGCATGTGTGCGTGTTTATATGTGATTATAAGCGTGTGTGCGTGCTTGTGTATGCGTGTGTGTGCCATTGGGTTTAGAAGCACATGTGTGTGTTTGCGTCTGCGTGAATTTGCAAGCGCGTAAATGCATGCATAAATCACAAACTTCAAAAAGATTTTTCTCACCCAAACACAAGCTACAGAACAAACAGCAAGAGAACAGATAGCAAATAAGGGCATTAAGGCTCATATTAGGATGCCACAGAACAATTTCTCCAGAGTGCGGTTTCGCGGCAGGGCACAAAAAACCGGGCCAGTGCCAGGGTAAAGCGGGGAGGGGGAGGGGGGGGGAGGGAGTGCCACAGGGGTCGGCCATATATCAGCTCAGATGGTGCGTGAGTGCCGCTGTCATGGGGTAGGAGAGGGAGGGGGTGGGAGGGAGGGTTGGGGGTAGGGTAGCAGTGTGGGGGAGGGGGGAGGTGGGGTTAGAGGTGAGGGTTGAGGAATGGGGGAGGGGGTTTAAGGGTGGTCGTGGAGGGGGGTTGGGTAAGGGTGTTAGGTGGGTGAGGGGGTTAGAGTGAGGGGGAGGAGGGTAGAAAGTCGAGGTTGGGTAAGGGTGTTAGGTGGGTAGGGGGGTTGGGTAGAGTGAGGGGAAAGTGAGGGTAGAATGTCGGGGGGTAAGGATGGGGAAGGGGAAGGGGAGGGGGCACGCACGCACCACTTATGCGAGTGTATCCAAAGCTAGCTATTATTGCGAACCGAGTCTGTTTGTAGAAAGGGTGCTTGCCTGCTTGCGTGAGGCCGAACACCGCCTCGCCTTGCTGTGCCTGTGTGCAACGATTCGTAAAATGCAACGAAGTGGACGAAGGACGACGTGCTTGAGATCCTGCTTGCGATAGAGTGCTTGCTTGCTTGCTCCTGATGAGTGCCTATGCGCAGAGGAAGAAATAAAAGAAATGTGCATAAAACAGCGACTGTTGATTATAGAATGACCCCCTTGTCGGAGGATTAATACTTTTCGAGTCTTATTGCTTGCTTGCTTGCGATGCTATCTTACGGAGATTTAAATGGTGTTACATCTCTTTATTCAGTCTGTGAGTAAGGGACAGAGAATGCGCGATTCGCTATTATCCAACAAGCGAACCAGGGAAGCAAACTCCCCCCCCCCCCCCCCGATGATCACTATATTATGCAAACTGTCGGCTTTATCATCTGTCATAACAACGTTGCAAGATACCGGCTTCGGCTTGGTCGTAGAGCCTGCCTATTTTACATAACATCGTCCAAGATAAATGGTCTTTAATCTCTCGCTCTCTCTCTCTTATTTAGGGTTCACGAGGATAATACTGATAATAACAAAAACATCCGAGGCCTTTTGGGGTCATAAACGAATCAAAACAAATGCTATCTATAAACTCCTCAATTGGGCGACGAAACGGGATTCAATGCGGAGTGAAGCCGCGTTCGAATCCACGCCTCGCGAACGCATACGGACGCACGCTCATGGCCGCCAACGCACGTATGTAAACAAAAAACACGTGAGGGAACAAAAACTATGTAAATGAGTTGGTTCAAGACTTAGAGAAGGGGGAAGAAGGGGAAAGGGAGAAGAAAAAAAAGGAGAAAGGGGTATAGAAAAAAAAGAAAAGGACAAGAGAACGAGACAGAAAATAGCGGGGAAAAAATAAAGAATTTTAGACGATTAGTACATTTTTCTTAAAGTTCTCACGAAAGATAATAGTGATAAATGTGATACAAAAAATACTAAACTAAGACCCAAGGAAGGAATAGTGTAACACAAGGAAATAAAAGAGAATTTAAAGGGAAAACGAGAAGGGACAAGGAAGGCAATAAAGAGGGAAACGGAGGCATTTACTAACAGGTGCAAAGGGCAATTAGTGGTCGATGAGTGAGAGAACGAACACATGTTAGTTAAACTCATTAAAAAAAACTCCACATTCGGAATGGAGGAGTAAACGAAAAATGATGAATGAGGAGACGAAGGAAGAGAGGAAACGAATACGAAAATTGAGTAGATATAAATTTTGATAGCTGTAAGGGAAGGGAAAAGGAGAAGGATAAAGCTTAGAACAAGGAGAGGGGATAAGGGGAATAAACAGGGAGGAAGAAAAAAGAGGTGAAAAGAGGAGACGGGAGGGGGGAGGAGAGTAGAGTGGGGAAAGGAAGAGAGAAGAGGGAGGAAAGGAAGAAACGAGAGAAGAGGAGGGAAAGGAGGAGAGAAGAGGAGGGAAAGGAAGAGAGAAGAGGGGGAATAGTAGAAGAGAAGAGGGTGAAAAAGTAGAAATGATGAAGAGGGGGAAAAGTAAAAGAGCAGAGAGAGAGAGAGAGAGAAAGGAAGAACGGAGAGAGGAGGAAAAGAGGAGAGGATAAGAGGGGAAAGAAGGGGGGGGGGAGAAGGACCGTCGCCTCCGGGCTGACGGATGTCCCCTACACTCAGTTTACATGTAAGTGGCCGAAGTTTGAGCTGTCGCTGACCTTTTTGTGGTTGACCCCGGACGTTCTGGGTCACCCGCGGCTTGATCTCGGCATTTTCCAATTTCTTCGGGTCACATGTGTTATCAGGTCACAGCGGGATGAGGCGCCGCGGGTTCAATGGGTTTACAAAAAGAAAATAATTGTGTGCGTGTGTGAGTGTAATATATATATATATATATATATATATATATATATATATATATATATATATATATATATATATATATATGTGTGTGTGTGTGTGTGTGTGTGTGCGTGTGTGTGTGTGTGTGTGTGTA
Source organism: Penaeus vannamei (assembly GCF_042767895.1). Taxonomy (NCBI): domain Eukaryota; kingdom Metazoa; phylum Arthropoda; class Malacostraca; order Decapoda; family Penaeidae; genus Penaeus; species Penaeus vannamei. Next base: position 21,495,288 of record NC_091586.1, read on the forward strand.
TTTATGTTTATACACACATTATCATTATTATTATTATGATTATGATTATCATTATAATTATCATTATTATTATTATGGTTATTATTACTATTATTACTATTATTATCATTATCATTATTCTCTTCATCTTCCTCCTTTTCTTCCTCTTCCTACTTTTATTCATCTTCCTCCTCCTCCTTCTTCTCCCCCTCCCCCTCCTTCGCCTCCCCTCCTCCTAATTATTATCATCGTCATTTTCATCTTCATCTTCTTCTTCTTCATCTTTTTCTTCTTCTTCTTCTTCATATTCATATTCATCATCATCATCATCACCATCACCATCATCACCACCATCATCATCATTATCATCATCATCACCATCATCATCATCATCTCTCTGTTTTTCCTTTTCCTCCTCTCACATTTCTATTTCTGCTTTTAGAACAAGTGCATCCTTGTGTCGCGTGAAATTGGGTGGTCCTTCTTTTAGTGCTTGAGAAATTAATTGGATTGTCAAATGAGAAAATATTTCCATGATTTATGGATCGTAAGTTTAAGTGTTCAGAAGTGCGTTGGATTTATAATATTTGCTTTGATGCAAGTTAAAATAAAAGTGAAGAAAAGTTGCGAGGCTTCCATCAGTATAATTATATGTCGTGTGATCTAAAAGACAGTTTTAAAGTGCATTTTTATAAATATCCAAAGCACGTCTTTGCTTAAACAACCGAGCCGCAATTTCCCCCTTAAGTAAACTGTATTTTTCTTTCGCGATGGAAAAAAATATACAAATCTATGTCTCAAAGTATAAATAAAAAAGTTATTCCACTTGTAGTCTCCCGTGACCGGCCTCTATGACGTAAATTAGTTATGTGGCTGGGGCAGAGACCAAGTTAATTAGTTATTGGAGGCTAAACTCACAGATTTATGTCGGGTCTCGTTAACCGCGCTGCCTCGATGGTAACCCAACCCGACACCCGACTCCCCCTTCGCAGCTCGCGCCTCCCGGTCACCGCATTGACTCTGACTTCGGCTTCGATTGTCATGGACGTGATCGGCATTTTTGGGTGTAAGAGCTTCATTTATTGTCGTATTTATGCTGGTGTTTGATAATTGATTTTGAAAACTATTGTTGGTTGATACGAATGTGTCTGATTTAAAGAGTCGGAATCTTTTAGAGATCATTAGCGAAAAATACGAAACAAAGGAGAATGGAAGGAGAAAAAATGTCCGCTCACAAGGTAACATTCCAATCTCATTTATGAACCTACAACGAACCATTCGAATGCGAACCGCGGGTGTAAAAGGGAACCTCGGGGTGACAGAGGGGATGCCAGGTTCGCCCAGGGAATGAGACACCGTCACTTTATTACCCTTAGATCCACCGTGCAAAGGGGGACGAGATGGCACTCCTGCTCCTATGGAGAAATACGTGGAAGTGTTGCCGCGCTGTCTCCTCCCTCCGGCGCCGCCATTGTTTTCTGGGCTCGTCTTATTCGCACAACAAGCGGCTGGTCTTATTCGTACATCATGCGGCTCGTCTTATTCGTACATCATGCGGCTCGTCTTATTCGTACATCAGGCGAGGGCTCGTCTTATTCGCACTGCGGACGTTAGACAGTTACCCGTCGGTCTTATTCGTACATCAAGCGGCTTGTCTTATTCGTACATCAGGCGGTTCGTCTTATTCGCACTGCGGACATTTTTTTCTGACATTTCTAGCTATTACGATTCATGTCTTTGTCTCTTCTTTTCCTTAGTGTTTTCCTTTTTACCATTTTTTCTGGCTTAATTTTTCATCCCATGTGTTTGCTATTTGGTTATTATTATACTTGTGTTGTAATTTGTGTTGAGGTGGTAAGGAGGGGTATCCCAGGCATGTTTATGTGTTTATTGCAAAGGCATACAACCTGGAAGTAATTTCATGGCAATGGCACCAAGAAGTGAAAGCATACGCGCT
>NC_091586.1:21504723-21507223 GCF_042767895.1 Penaeus vannamei
ATGTATATACTGTGTATATATAAGTATAAGAATAACGAATGTTAAAATTAAGATAAGAAATTATCGAATGCTAAAATTCAGGCTAATTTTTTAAAGCTAAATTGTACTCTGTTAGGTGCAAGTACTATTACAATTATTTACCATATGACCAAACATAACTTTCCTACACACTCTGCATGGCTATCTCGGCACTCAGATGTGGCGTGGCAGCCAAGCAGAAATCTACGGGGTTCCTCGCCGTACTTCGTCTCCGGTTACCATGGAAACGAAGACGCTATTCCTTTAACTCGAGGGAGGGAGCCACTCGCTGCCCAGCTGATCGACCCGCTGTCTCTCCCACAGAAATTTTTCTTTTTTATTTTTTTTTTCTGTATAAATAAAACGTGATTTTTATGTCGTTTGGATGTGACTTTGAAATTACTTAATCTAAATTATATGTAGAGGATGCATATGGTAGGTGGTGAGACAGATAGATAGACATATTAGAGATAAACAGGTAGAATGATAGATATACAGATAGATAAACAGATAAAAATAGATAGGTAGATTGATAGAGAAATAAACAGATGAATTAGATGTACAGATTTACAGATAGGCTGATCGATTGAATAAATGATTGATTGATTTGACAAACAAACAGATGAAAATATACTAGATGCAAACTATTCACCATCCAGTTCGATTCTGTTTTCTTATTTGATTTTTTTCGTATTTTATTCCGGTGCTATAAAGCACATCATCCGTTTTTCCCAATTGATTTATCAAATAAACCATTATTTCTACATTCTTACGCCTCGAAAAAATAATCACGAACTGTTTTTGTTTTTCTTAAACACTACCAAAATGCAGTATATTAAAAGTGTTCGGCCAGTAGAAATAACATTAACAATAGTAATATATGTACGAATGCTTTGTCAATAGTTTCGTATCTTTCATTTATGTGTAAGCTAATATTCACTCATGATTGTATGTTATAATGTAAAAGAAAGGAGAAATATGTTAGTCAAGAAAGTACGTTTGAGTTACCCCTGAAGGTGTCACGTTTTCTATGTATGATGTAAACATTGAGACACGTTTTTGTTCGAGAATAACGGTGAAACAGAAACATTTTCAGAATTTCTGTATTTACCCCACAAATTCCTGATCACAATACAATGGCCCCTGTCATTTCAACAGCATATAAATGAAAAATAGATAAAATCAAATCAACATTAATGAAAACGGCTAATCTTTACATGGGTTTCCGTAGGCCACCAAAGTATATATAAGATATATAATGGCCGTGTCACTCTAGCACTTTTTCCGCATTACTTTTCCGCTGGCACCACGGAAATCGTGGTTATTTTGGCTCACGCAGTCACACTAGCGATGATAACCACGGAAACAGCCCGACTAAAATTCTACACAGAAAGATGAGTTCAACCCCCGCACAGGCTCTGGTGATGATGGACGTTATTCAGGCTATGTGGCGACGATTTAATGCGAAATAACGAATGTATAATGCTAAATAAGGGCGAATTCTCGCTACTCTCATCTAGTCAGCTGACGGGGGAACGTGGACACAAATGTAAACAAACAGGCGAGCAGCTAGTTACAAATTTGTATTTGTTTTTATTAAATACAAGAGAGAATTTTGCCAATTTTAAAATATTATTTACAGTCTAGACTGACTTTTTGAATCGTTTTATAACATAAATTCTTTTTTTTACATTACTATAACGATTACCTATTTTAGCTTATCATTTAAACCAAAAAAAAGACCACGGAAACTTGCCAGCGAAAACGATAATTATCGTTTGACTGGAATTTATCGCATTCACCCAAAATACAAGCGGTAGCGAGAAAAAAACACGGAAACGTAAAAGAACCACGGAAATTGTGCTAGTGTGACACCCCCTTAACTTGGCCGCCACATCATATTTTATTGGATCAATTCTACAGTGACATCATTCCTCATATTCTACGAAGCTTGGCTAATATAAGATCAACAACAGGCAGGGACGCCAATCACACTGAAGAGGTAAGTGTAAATTATTTGTTGCAGTAGTTTATAACTTTACACAATAGTTTTATGCACACACATGTGTGTATTTAAATGTAAATATATACATATATATACACACATTTATACATATACATATATATGTGTGTGTGTGTGTATATATATATATATATATATATATATATATATATATATATATATATATATATATATATATATATATATATATATACACACACACACACACACACACACACACACACACACACACACACACACACACACACACATATATATATATATATATATATATATATATATATATATATATATATATATATATATATATATATATATATATATACATATATATATATATATTTCTGTAAATGTGTATATATATGCGTGTGTGTGTGTGTGTGTGCGCGCATGTATGTATGTATGTATACTACAATACTATATACATTGCGGAACTCCGACAGTGTCCAGACGATCTCC
>NC_091586.1:21512223-21519723 GCF_042767895.1 Penaeus vannamei
GTAAGAAGTCTTCGAGACCTCTGTCGGTGTCCATTTGAAACCCATTGACATGTCTGGCGTCGGGTCGCTGGAGATATAAAGATTAAAAAAAAAAAAAAAAGATTAAAAACAAAATTCTTTATGTGCAATTAATTCACACAACCATAATCTGTTACAAGTTTAATTAGATCTTTTTAAAAATAGGTTTCATTGGTATTAGGTTCTTGATAAGATTTAGTTTTTCTTGTAATTGTTATGGTTCAGGTTGTCAACGTCCCTTACCCAGTGGCGGCAAAGTTGGTCCAGAGGTCTACCATGATCCGAGACACGAAGAAATCCTCTTCCTTACTCAGGCTGATGTTGAGATATTTAAAGTCGAACAGGTACTGCAAATCGTCCATGTGGCTTACATCTGTGGTGGTGATGGTTATTATGGAAAGGGACAAAATGTACTTTTACGATGAATTCGCTATATCAATCAAGGTTGTTTTCTAGGGTCATCACAATATATATATATATATATATGAAACGTATCCATGTTGACAAATGTAGAAATGGTATGAATAAGACTGGATATCACAATACAAGAGATGTATTTGACCGGTTTCGATTACGTCTTCATCAGAAATACATGTATTTCTGATGAAGACGTAATCAAAACCAGTCAAATACATCTCTTGTATTGTGAAGATATCCATCCAGTCTCATTCATACCTTTTCTACATATATATACATACACACACACACTCACATGTATTTGCCAATAAAATTAATAATTATTATGATATCAACACGAGTAATTAACATTACAAGCCTGTACCATTCAATATCCAATCAGGTGTAGGTCCCATGTAAAGGTCAGTGAAGGTATGTTGTCCACGATGCTGCAACTCGTAGGCGTAGACTCGATTGCCAAAGGCGGTATCTCTTGCATGGTTTTCTATAGCATCCATGGTGCACATATTGAAGTAACAGTCACCAATGAGCTTGGGATGAACAAGAATGATATTAGGCCTATGTACTGATCTCGAAAAAACACCTTCAACCTTCATTATTCTATTGCTAACTCCCTCTGTTTTCCACATATCAGAAAAAATAGGTGACGGTGTTGCTTAATTTTTTTTTTTTTTTTTTACCAAGAAAATAATGAAAGTGCAATATTCTCCAAGAGAACACCTGTTGCTAATCCCAGAACCATCCTGCATGCAAACACAAACAGCTCAGATACTCTTCACTGATTGAGAAGAAAACTAATATGAAACTCTCACGAACCGAAAAATGCAAAAATGGTCCTGTCTCCCGGCGTCTTACCTTGACCAGGGTGTGGACCTTGCTCATGTCAAACTCAATGGGACCCATGTAACGGTGGAAGATGAGGCGGCCAATGAAGTCAATGTTGTCGTCCCAAACATTTAATCCCATCATATAGGGGCCTATTGTGCCGAAGCTCTTTATCATAGCGTCCACTACGCCATCTTTCAAGAACGCTGGAAGAATGAAACAATCAAGATTTTGAAGGTTAAACTGGTCATATCACTCAAAATCGCCACATTATCCCAAGATATATGACAGGAGTAACTAAACGCATATAGCTAGAACAATTAACGTTCCTGCAGATACCATGAAAGACGCTGACCCACTTACTTCGGACATTAAGCGCGCCTTCGTCTCGTGTCTTGCCGGCGATGATGTCGACACGGTTGTAGCGGCCTTCCCTGACCAGCGTGGCGGGATGGTCCGGGAGGAACTCTCCGTCCACGCGGGGGCCCATCACGTAGGGGGTTGGCTTGGAGTTGGGCAAAGATTTAGGGATTAGGTTTTTTTTTTTACTCTAATAACTGGGTTTAGCGAGGGTAGAGACCTCTTGCAATGCATTAATAAAAGAAAAAGACCATGCTTGTGGATGAGCGATAAAAGAGGGATCTATGACTTTTTTTTTTTCTTTTTACTTCAAAAGCTGGGTTTGAGAATGGGGATGAATTTATCGAGTAGTCAGTATCAAAAGCAGGTTCATATATCTTTAGTAAATTACAAAATATTTGATATACTCCATCTATACTCCTGGTCAGCAGAAATATGATCACAACTTGGAAGTTTATATCATTTCCTGTCCACAAATTAGGAAAATTATCAGAATTTCATTGTAAATAGTAATTTCTCTCAGCCATTTTGGGGATTACTATCACTGTGACATCGTGAAACAAGCAAGCTTCCTCTGGAGGCAGTTTGAAAATTATTGGATTAGTAACAAAGCCAAATCAAGTACCTGACCAAGAAATTCTATGAAAAAAAAAGAAAAATGCCTGTATCAAGATGGCAGAGAAGTAACTAAATCTACCCAAACATCTTAACAAAGCGTTATATTTTCTCCTATATTCATATAAAGTGCCTCTAAAACAATGACACACACTTTAGATTGACAGCCCTTTCATTCTGACGCGTTATCAAAACAATTGAATATCCCTGAATTAAAATATAGGCCTACCCATTCCCATATATCCGATTTTATGAGGTTAAATATAACAAATAATCGAATATAATATCAACAGAAGAATGATGCTAGAATTTCTCAGACTTTTTCACTTGAAATATTCTTTATTTCATAAAATAGCAGATATATTTTCGATTTAGAAAGACGAGAAGTTTAACAATAAGATGAAAATTGTTCATCTTATAATCATTTATTATTCATAAGTAAAACTTTTATTCCCATAACCTAGATTATCTCCTTTCGTTTTCAGTTAATTTCAATTTCTTTGAATATGATTTTAAGAAAATTACAGAATCAGATACCGTGAAAAAAATTATTTATCTGATAAGATATTAAGCGGAGTTCCTGGCCAACGCCCGCATTCAAAGGATCGTGACCAGTACGGTACGCGACGGACGCCGTTGCCGTGGTGACGGTACACCGCTTGACTTAGCAAGCGCAAGTCAAGCCATCTACGGAGGTCGCTTGAGAAAGCAAGCGAAATGCTTGAGTTAGCAAGAAAAACGCTTGAGATTTAAGGCAAGAACTTTCCCTGCTTAAAACGCCTTAGGTTTTGATCAAAGACAAGAATAGGAAATAGTCCTTCGCCTTTTGCCTAATAAGACCCCAGTGGGAGATGGTCGGGATCAAATAACATGAAGAGAAAACAAAAACCTCAAATAAAAACTTTATCATAATCAAAGCCTACCATTTTGAGAAGCGCAGCGGTCAGCTGATCAGCAGGGACCTTCTTCAGGCAGTCAACAAGGTCTGAAGAATTCGGATTCTCTGTCGCTCCAGGACAGTCCAAGATGCTACCGATCTGACCTGCTATGTCCCTATGGTCCTCCCGAACTGACCAAGAGCACAGAGCTGTTCCTGACTGCATGATGGCTCGCTTGAACAAACCTATGGCCGGTCAATAGAATACAACGATGTAGTTTTTACAATGAGACGAGATGGAAAAGTTTCCTTATAAAACTGCTAAATGTGGTCTTGCTTCATCACGCTTTTCCAGATATCAGTGAAATAAACTGAAACTGTAGAGAGAAGCAGTTGCATTATCTTTACCATTCATCTCTAAGAACATTTATGTAACTCTATTCGGTAAAAAATAAAAATTTCCATTCTACCTTTCGACATTGGAGACAAAATGTGGTAGTGCACCGACGCGCCTCCCGCGTTCTGTCCAAAGATGGTGACCTTGTCTGGGTCACCGCCAAGGGCATGAATGTTGTCCTGAACCCACTTGAGGGCCAATGTCTGGTCCTTCAGCCCTAGATTGCCCGGGAGCTCAGAGTCCCCAGTCGAAAGGTATCCTACAGAAGAAAAGTATCTTGTATTACTAAGGTAAGAATGAGAAGGATGTGTTAATTTCCTGTTCGCACATTTGCATACTTTGCAAATCGACAGAATTTCACTCACACTCGCGTCATGAGAGAAATAATGTTTAGAGCTTGATTTAAACAATTTATCTTTTATTCAACCAAAGAATCCAAGTGCTTGTTATGGTGCCTAACACATACGTGAGTTGAGGATACGGAGTATAGGCTTTGTGTGAAATGTGTTACGCATATATGAAAACTATTGGTTAAATATGGAATATACTTCATATATAAAGCAGAGGCATCTTGCTTTCAAAGATTATATAAAAACAGTAAAGTATATTTTATAGTAACCTTCTCTACGTCACTTGTTGATGATGAACATGTACATTTGATGCATTTAATAGATTCTGATTTGTCTAGTTCTTCCATATATGGGCATTCATAAAAGAATGTTACCCAATAAACTATATGTACGCACACAAACACGCACACACGCATGTCTACGATTATACTGTATTGTTCTGGATCTGTCATATAGCCTATTAAACAAGAACAAAAATGGCACTGAAAAGAATATTTGCCGGTTATTGAATGTCTTCATTTACCCCAAATCTGCACACTGCAACGTCCCCAAGTATACCGTTCTGTGTATCTCTCTGGTATTGGCTCATTGCCTTTCGAAAATCACTCCACCTCTTATCCCTCTTGTGATTGCATACTTTCCTGTTGAAATTAATGGCATCGATAATTCGGGACTTTTTCAAAATTCCTTCTAGATGAGGTTTAGGTCCTAAAAAGAGGTATGGGAAAATGCAGACCTACGACAGATTGGTTCGCTAGAATTGTTACTCGATACATCTACGAACTAATATTTTCGTAATCAAAGTTTTTTTCTCTGTTGGCTAGAGATCCCACCCTTTCCAAGCTTGCACAGTCAAGCTGCTGTTAAAAGTCGCGAAATACAAGTCCTGATAATCCCACTTCACTCCAGCTGATAAAGGACTGATCATCTCCTGTCACGACAGCTGATAAGGGACTGATCATCTCATTTCACTATAACTGATAAGGGACTGATCATCTCACGCCACTCCTCTTGCTATAGTCTAGGATCTTTTCATTACTCCTGCTAGTCCTGATCTTCGTCGCTTTACCGAACTCCGTCCCTAAAGCTACACGCAACAAAAGCCTACATCTGCAGTGCCACATTTCCTACTCTGTGGCTCCCGATAAAGTCCAAATAAGTCCCTACATCAAATGGCTCTCATCTTTGCAGTTATGATTATGGATAGCGTACTGGCGCCAACCGGTACAGAACAGAAACCTTGTATCAAAAGATAAGACAGACTTTAAGGGTTCCTTTATGTAACACAAAGACTTTAAGGGTTCCTGCATGTAAGCCAAAGACTTTAAGGGTTCCTGTATGTAAGCCAAAGACTTTAAGGGTTCCTGTATGTAAGCCATCGACTTTAAGGATCGCAGATTACGCCATGTGACGCGAAATAGCCCCCCCCCCCCCTCGATGAAGTCACTTCGACGAAATAAACCTCTTGCCGCCTTATTACGTAACACTATAATCTTCCTGCACCGCCACAAAGTTGACTGGTAGTGTGTGTACAAACAGGGCTTTGGAAGACTACAAATTTCAGAATGGAGAATAGCAATTACAGCAAATATTGGATTAAATGAATAGATAAGAATAATGTTAATGTAAAACAAATGAATGCCCAATAAACGTACACAAAAGAAAGAACATCTACAGACCCAGGATTCCGAGACGGCTCTGAACGGTGACATACACCACGTCCTTAGCAACCAAGTACTCTGGTCGGTAAATCTCCATGCTACCCACCACAAAAGCTCCGGGTAAAAACCACACCATGACGGGGAGGTCCGACTTGTAGGCCTGTAAAAGAGGTCGTTATGAATACCAAATATTCCATGGGGGAGAAACCACCCCATAGTTCGGTAGTCTAGTTTGTAAGACTGCAAAACAAGGTCCATATTAACTGGGAAACTGAAAGGAAGATGCAGAGGACTGTACATTAAGGTTTCGATAGAAATAACCGGGAAAAAGTGACTACTTGGAGTATAACTCTGATAAATGAACAGCTTGGAACTAATATCAACCGTAATGCTGGTGACACCTGTAACGTGGTATGCTATAAACTAAATAAAACCTTCATCAAATATAAAGCACCATTACCCATTACGATCACAGTACATTTTGAAACATTTTGATGGAAAACAACAACAACTACAATAACAAACAGCAGCTGTAGCATCAGCCTGCGAGCTTTCACCCGAGGACCAGGACTTACCCGAGGTGTAAACACATTGAGAAACAGGCAGTCTTCGCTGGTCTTCAACGGGTAGAACGGCTGCGGACACGCGGGCGGGGCGACGGAGCCGTTCCTCACGCCCTCCCACGCCCCGGCAGGCAAAGGGTCCTGAGGGGGGGGGGGGGAGAATGATTTTTTTTTAAATTGATATTGGGTGTTCAGGAGAGAGGGAGGCAGGGAGAGAGGGAGAGAGGGAGGGAGGGAAAGAGGAAGAGAGGGAAGGGGAGAGAGAGGGAGGGAGGGAGGGAAGGAAAGAGGAAAAGAGGGAGGGAGGGAGGGAAAGAGGAAGAGAGGGAGGGAGGGAAAGAGGGAGGAAGGGAAAGAGGGAGAGGGAGGGAGGAAGGGAAAGAGGGAGAGAGAGGGAGGAAGGGAAAGAGAGAGAGAGAGGGAGGAAGGGAAAGAGGGAGAGAGGGAGGGAGGAAGGGAAAGAGGAGAAGAGGCAGGATGAGGAGGAGAGGGAGAGGGCGGAGGAGGAGGAGGAGGAGGAGGTGGAGAGGGAGGGCAGAGGAGAGAGAGCGAGAAAGAAGAGGAAGGGTGGAAGGGAAAGAGGGAGAGGGAGAATATGGTGAGAGGAAGGGAGAGAGGGAGAATATGTCAGGAGGAAGAGAAAGAGGGTGAAAGGGAAAAAGGGAGAGAGGGGGAATATGGCACGAGGAAGAGAAAGAGGGAGAAAGGGGAAAAGGGAGAGGGAGAATATGGGAGAGGAGGGAGGGAGGAAATACGAGACAGGTGGAAGAGGAAGAGAGGGCAAGTAGGAAGAAGAGGGGGGGGGGCGAAAAAGAAAGGAGGTGAGAGGAAGAGGAGTAGTTAGGGGACGTTGAGGAGAAGGGGAAGGAGGAAGTGGAGGAGGAGAAGGAGAAAGAGGGAGCAAGGAGGAAAGGGAAAAGGAGACGGAAAGGGAAGTGAAGGAGGAGGGAGAGAAAATGAAGGAGGAGGAGGAAGGGTAAGTGGAGGAGGAGGAGAAGGAAGAGGAAGGGTAGATGGAGTAGGAGGAGGAAGAAGAAATGGAGGAGAAGGCAGTGAAGGAAGTGGAGGAAGAGAAGGAAAAGGAGGTGGAGGAGAAGGAAAAGGAAGTGGAGGAGGAGGAGGAAAATGAAGTGAAGGAGGAGGGAGAAGAGGAGGTGGAGGAGGAAGACGAAGTGGAAAGGAGGATGAGGAAGAGAATCAGGAAGAAGTGGAGTAGGAGGAAGAGGAAGTGAAGGAAGAGGAGGAAGACACAGTGGAAAGGAGGGGGGGAGAATCAGGAAGAAAAGGAAGTGGAGGAGGAAGAGAATCAGGAAGAAGAGGAAGTGGAGGAGGAAAAGGAAGTGAAGGAGGAGGAGGAGGAAGAAGTGAATGAAGCAGGAGGAAGGAGAGAGAAGGGTCATTAGCCTGTGGGACGCGT
>NC_091586.1:21529723-21532223 GCF_042767895.1 Penaeus vannamei
TCTCACTCTCTTTCGTCCCTCCATCCCTCTCTCACTCTTTTTCGTCCCTCCATCCCTCTCTCACTCTCTTTCGTCCCTCCATCCCTCTCTCACTCTCTTTCGTCCCTCCATCCCTCTCTCACTCTTTTTCGTCCCTCCATCCCTCTCTCACTCTCTTTCGTCCCTCCATCCCTCTCTCACTCTCTTTCGTCCCTCCATCCCTCTCTCACTCCTTTTCGTCCCTCCATCCCTCTCTCACTCTCTTTCGTCCCTCCATCCCTCTCTCACTCTCTTTCGTCCCTCCATCCCTCTCTCACTCTCTTTCGTCCCTCCATCCCTCTCTCACTCTCTTTCGTCCCTCCATCCCTCTCTCACTCTCTTTCGTCCCTCCGTCCGTCTGTCACTCTCTTTCGTCCCTCCATCCCTCTCTCACTCTCTTTCGTCCCTCCATCCCTCTCTCACTCTCTTTCGTCCCTCCATCCCTCTCTCACTCTCTTTCGTCCCTCCATCCCTCTCTCACTCTCTTTCGTCCCTCCATCCCTCTCTCACTCTCTTTCGTCCCTCCATCCCTCTCTCACTCTCTTTCGTCCCTCCATCCCTCTCTCACTCTCTTTCGTCCCTCCATCCCTCTCTCACTCTCTTTCGTCCCTCCATCCCTCTCTCACTCTCTTTCGTCCCTCCATCCCTCTCTCACTCTCTTTCGTCCCTCCATCCCTCTCTCACTCTCTTTCGTCCCTCCATCCCTCTCTCACTCTCTTTCGTCCCTCCATCCCTCTCTCACTCTCTTTCGTCCCTCCATCCCTCTCTCACTCTCTTTCGTCCCTCCATCCCTCTCTCACTCTCTTTCGTCCCTCCATCCCTCTCTCACTCTTTCGTCCCTCCATCCCTCTCTCACTCTCTTTCGTCCCTCCATCCCTCTCTCACTCTCTTTCGTCCCTCCATCCCTCTCTCACTCTCTCCATCCCTCTCTCACTCTCCCTCCATCCCTCTCTCACTCTCTTTCGTCCCTCCATCCCTCTCTCACTCTCTTTCGTCCCTTCATCCCTCTCTCACTCTCTTTCGTCCCTCCATCCCTCTCTCACTCTCTTTCGTCCCTCCATCCCTCTCTCACTCTCTTTCGTCCCTCCATCCCTCTCTCACTCTCTTTCGTCCCTCCATCCCTCTCTCACTCTCTTTCGTCCCTCCATCCCTCTCTCACTCTCTTTCGTCCCTCCATCCCTCTCTCACTCTCTTTCGTCCCTCCATCCCCCTCTCACTCTCTTTCGTCCCTCCATCCCTCTCTCACTCTCTTTCGTCCCTCCATCCCTCTCTCACTCTCTTTCGTCCCTCCATCCCTCTCTCACTCTCTTTCGTCCCTCCATCCCTCTCTCACTCTTTTTCGTCCCTCCATCCCTCTCTCACTCTCTTTCGCCCCTCCATCCCTCTCTCACTCTCTTTCGTCCCTCCATCCGTCTCTCACTCTTTCGTCCCTCCCTCCCTCCCTCTCTCACTCTCTTTCGTCCCTCCCTCCCTCCCTCTCTCACTCTCTTTCGTCCCTCCATCCCCCTCTCACTCTCTTTCGTCCCTCCATCCCTCTCTCACTCTCTTTCGTCCCTCCAGCCCCCTCTCACTCTCTTTCGTCCCTCCCTCCCTCTCTCACTCTTTCGTCCCTCCATCCCTCTCTCACTCTCTTTCGTCCCTCCATCCCTCTCTCACTCTCTTTCGTCCCTCCATCCCTCTCTCACTCTTTCGTCCCTCCCTCCCTCCCTCTCTCACTCTCTTTCGTCCCTCCCTCCCTCCCTCTCTCACTCTCTTTCGTCCCTCCATCCCTCCCTCTCTCACTCTCTTTCGTCCCTCCATCCCCCTCTCACTCTCTTTCGTCACTCTCTCCATCCCTCTCTCACTCTCTCCATCCCTCTCTCACTCTCTCCATCCCTCTCTCACTCTCTCCATCCCTCTCTCACTCTCTCCATCCCTCTCTCACTCTCTCCATCCCTCTCTCACTCTCTCCATCCCTCTCTCACTCTCTTTCGTCCCTCCCTCCCTCCCTCTCTCACTCTCTTTCGTCCCTCCATCCCCCTCTCACTCTCTTTCGTCCCTCCATCCCTCTCTCACTCTCTTTCGTCCCTCCAGCCCCCTCTCACTCTCTTTCGTCCCTCCCTCCCTCTCTCACTCTTTCGTCCCTCCATCCCTCTCTCACTCTCTTTCGTCCCTCCATCCCTCTCTCACTCTCTTTCGTCCCTCCATCCCTCTCTCACTCTCTTTCGTCCCTCCATCCCTCTCTCACTCTTTCGTCCCTCCCTCCCTCCCTCTCTCACTCTCTTTCGTCCCTCCCTCCCTCCCTCTCTCACTCTCTTTCGTCCCTCCATCCCCCTCTCACTCTCTTTCGTCCCTCCATCCCTCTCTCACTCTCTTTCGTCCCTCCATCCCTCTCTCACTCTCTTTCGTCCCTCCATCCCTCTCTCACTCTCTTTCATCCCTCCATCCCTCTCTCACTCTCTTTCGTCCCTCCATCCCTCTCTCACTCTTTCGTCCCTCCCTT
>NC_091586.1:21547223-21554723 GCF_042767895.1 Penaeus vannamei
AGATGGTTTAATGCAAATGATAAGTGTTTAAAGTAATAATGAGATACTTTCCGATGTTCAAATAAAAATTGCTCAAGCCATTATGGTATGAAACGGCGGCGGAAATTTCATCCTCTGTCACTTCAGCTGGGTCTTCCAGTTGGGCCTCATAGTGATTTAAACCTTCAACCCTGCAACACGCTGTGAATAGTCGTATACGTTTTTAGATAAATCAAGTTTACAGGTTCAATGTCACATATTCTTGTTATATATCTAATACATTTTTTATAGATGTGCAGGTGGATTTAATGTTGTTGAATGTTTTTACATTGTTGGCTTAATGATGCAATTATTGTATATTGTTTTATGCAATGCAGCAAACAAGGAAGTAACGCAGGGGATCCTATAATTATCAGATTCTGATCCTACGCAGTGTAACTGTAATCCAATATTCATTCATTTATGTGATAGTGTATGGTTCAATTCTATTATCTATATCCGTTTTCTTTATCATGTAATGTTTAGAAAACACCAGAAATGCTGCTACATAAAAGAGGGCAACCCTGCTAGCAACACCGACATGGCGCGAAATTTGAATCATGACGGCCGCCGATTCGCCCATTGACGGATCATCATTTTTCACATTTAAAAATAAGTGTACTCTGGTCTAACACACACACACACCCCGCTGACGGTTTGTACGCTCGTGATAATGATGAAAATCATGGATGATCCCTTATACCTTACCACGTTATAAATCTAACCAGCATTACTGCTGATATTAGTACCAAGTTGTTAAGTACCATAATTACCGTCATTTTATTAGTTACGTTACCTGGGTTATTTCAATCGAAACCTTACTCTACATTCTTTTGTATCTTTCCTCCAATTTTCTTCCAGTTAGTATGGACCTTCTTTTTGCAGTCCTTTAAACCGGACCTCCCTGTTATGGATTGGTCCCCCCCCCCTTCCTATGGATTCCTTGGTGTTAAGAACGACCTTCTTTTTGCAGGCCAACAAGTCGGACCTCCCCGTCATGGTGTGGTTTTTACCCGGAGGTTTTGTGATGGGTACCATGGAGATTTACCGACCAGAGTACTTGGTTGCCAAGGACGTGGTGTATGTCACCGTTCAGAGCCGTCTCGGAATCCTGGGTCTGTAGTTTTTCTTTCTTCTCTGTATGTTTATTGTGCATTCGTTCATCGTCTATTAATATTTTTATCTATTTGACATTTAAGCCATATTTGATGTGTTTGGTATTCTCTATTCTGTTATTTTGTTTTCTTTCGGGGTCCCCATTTACACACACTACCAGTCAACTTTGCGGCGGTCCTTTGAGATTTTGACAGCACTATGGAATGTCTAGGAGGTTTCATTCGTTACTGTGAGGGTATTTGCACAGGGGGTCATGCATCACGACCTTTGAACATGATCGCGAACCCAGTCTGTTCTACAATGTATAGGCTATAGGCATATAGTACTCATTGTTGGCTGTGAACGTAAGGAAAAGCATGTTAGATACCTTGTGTTAGTAAGATGTGGTAAGGTTGAAAAAATGACATGATTATCTTGCTTATATTTGATTATAGTATTTGAAATTTAAAGGTCCTTTATTACCAAAATTTCTGTAATGATATTGTCTCATTTCACAAAGACAAACTAAATACGTAATTATATGGGCTTTTTATCATTGAAATAAATTGGTTTTAATGGGAGCCTTGAACCTGGATCATCCTGCTAAATTTTTCTATTTGCTTTTCAATTGTAGAAGGTTAGGATTAAGACTACTGCTTTTTAAATTACTGTGTAATAATCTAGCAAAATTTAGCCAATATGTGACTAATTATATGCTGAAAACATCTCAAAATTGAAGATTGACCACTTCTGATATCGCCAAGAACCCAACTAGGGTGTATGGCATGTTTACAGTGATCCTGAAAGTCTAAAAAGTACAAAACCCAAACTAAAGGCCCTATCACACTATCACTTTTCCGTCAATTTCTTTCTCCACAAGGATCGTCTACAAACGGAACGCCTCCCAGACCAAGACGGTTACGACCGTTTCCGTCTGCCTAATTTCCGTGTTGATTTTGTGCTATTAATAAATTAGATAGGATGAGTGAATGTAAACATAAGCTAATATTTTAGAACATTCGAATATACAATAATACATCTTCATATTTCTTTAAAATAACCTAATATGTATGGGAATGTTCGTGTAATTCCCGGGGACCTCACTCCGATAGCGCCATGTTTATTTACATGATTTTCATACGGAGTTCATTCGGAAACGAAAAAAAAAATGACAGAAAAAGTGCTAGTGTGATAGGGCCTTTAAGTCTTCAACTCCAAGGTTCTTATTTTATAACGGTTGGCGCCATTTGATGTAGGGACTTGTTGGACTTTATCGGGAGCCATAGAATTGGAAACGTAGCAACTGCAGATGTAGGCTTTTGTAGTGTGTAGCGTAGTGTTTTAGGGACGGAATTCGGTAAAGCGACGAAGATCAGAGCTAGCAGGGGTCGAGTGATCACAAGAGGGAAACGAGGTGGAGCGATTTCTGAAAGGCAATGAGCCAATACCAGAGAGATCCACAGAATGACATACGTGGGGACATTGCAGTGTGCGGTTCCGGTGCAGATGAAGACATTTACTAAACGGCAAATATTCTTTTCATTACCATTTTTTGTGTTCTGTTTGTGAGAGGACAATACAGTTTTATTGTGGGCATACGTGCGTGCGTGTTTGTTCTAGATCTACCAAATATGGTAGATCTAGAACAGTCATGTATATGTTCATCAAGTACAGGTGACTCAAAGAAGGTATCTATAGAATATATCCTACTGGTTTTATATCATTTTTGAAAACAAGGTGCCTTTGCTTAATATTAAAGGTATACTCCATATTTCACCAATAGTTTTGATATATGCACAACATGCATTTCACATAGCAAGTCTATACTCTGGGTCTTCAAGTTATGAATGTCAGTGGACTTCATAATGAACATTGGGATTCTTTGGCTGTATAAATCAAGTTGTACACATAATTTCTCTCATAATGCGATTGAAAGTGAAATTCTGTCGGTTTGCAAAAGTATGATAACGTGAGAACATGAAATACGCACACCCTTCTCATTCTTGCTTCAGTAATTCAGGATAATTGCTTCTGTAGGATACCTTTCGACTGGGGACTCTGAGCTCCCGGGCAATCTAGGGCTGAAGGACCAGACATTGGCCCTCAAGTGGGTTCAGGACAACATTCAGGCCCTTGGCGGTGACCCAGACAAGGTCACCATCTTTGGACAGAACGCGGGAGGCGCGTCGGTGCACTACCACATTTTGTCTCCAATGTCGAAAGGTAGAATGGAAATTTTGATTTTTTACCGAATAGAGTTACATTAATGTTCTTAGAGATGAATGGTAAAGATAATGCAACTGCTTCTCTCTTCAGTTTCAGTTTCTTTCATTGATATCTGGAAAAGCGTGATGAAGCAAGACCACATTTAGCAGTTTTATGAGGAAACTTTACCATCTCGTCTCATTGTAAAAACTACATCGTTGTATTCTATTGACCATTTAATTTTACTTTACTGTTATTTCTTGCCGGCCATAGGTTTGTTCAAGCGAGCCATCATGCAGTCAGGAACAGCTCTGTGCTCTTGGTCAGTTCGGGAGGACCATAGGTACATAGCAGGTCAGATCGGTAGCATCTTGGACTGTCCTGGAGTGACAGAGAATCCGAATTCTTCAGACCTTGTTGACTGCCTGAAGAAGATCCCTGCTGATCAGCTGACCGCTGCGCTTCTCAAAATGGTAGGCTTTGATTATGATAAAGTTTTTATTTGAGGTTTTTGTTTTCTCTTCATGTTATTTGATCCCGACCATCTCCCACTGGGGTCTCATTAGGCAAAAGGCGAAGGACTATTTCCTATTCTTGTCTTTGATCAAAACCTAGTGAAGTTCTAATCATTAGGTGCAAGTTGACAGTAAGATATCTGAAGATTACAGGCATTTTTCTTTTTTTTTTCATGGAATTTCTTGGTCAGATACTTGATTTGCCTTTGTTACCAATCCAATAATTTTCAAACTGCCTCCAGAGGAAGCTTGCTTGTTTCACGATGTCACAGTGATAGTAATCCCCAAAATGGCTGATAGAAATTACTATTTACAATGAAATTCTGATAATTTTCCTAATTTGTGGACAGGAAATATAAACTTCCAAGTTGTGATCATATATCTGCTGACCAGAAGTATAGATGGAGTATATCAAATATTTTGTAATTTACTAAAGATATTTGAACCTGCTTTTGATACTGACTACTCGATAAATTCATCCCCATTCTCAAACCCAGCTGTTGAAGTAAAAAGAAAAAAAAAAGTCATAGATCCCTTTTTTGTCGCTCATCCACAAGCATGGTCTTTTTCTTTTATTAATGCATTGCAAGAGGTCTATACCCTCGCTAAACCCAGTTATTAGAGTAAAAAAACCTAATCCCTAAATCTTTGCCCAACTCCAAGCCATCCCCCTACGTGATGGGCCCCCGCGTGGACGGAGAGTTCCTCCCGGACCATCCCGCCACGCTGGTCAGGGAAGGCCGCTACAACCGTGTCGACATCATCGCCGGCAAGACACGAGACGAAGGCGCGCTTAATGTCCGAAGTAAGTGGGTCAGCGTCTTTCATGGTATCTGCAGGAACGCTAATTGTTCTAGCCATATGCGTTTAGTTACTCCTGTCATATACCTTGGGATGATGTGGCGATTTTGAGTGATATGACCAGTTTAACCTTCAAAATCTTGATAGTTTCATTCTTCCAGCGTTCTTGAAAGACGGCGTAGTGGACGCTATGATAAAGAGCTTCGGCATAATAGGCCCCTATATAATGGGATTAAATGTTTGGGACGACAACTTTGACTTTATTGGCCGCCTCATCTTCCACCGTTACATGGGTCCCATTGAGTTTGACATGAGCAAGGTCCACACCCTGGTCAAGGTAAGAAGCCGGGAGACAGGACCATTTTTTCGGTTCGCGAGTTTCATATTAGTTTTCTTCTCAATCAGTGAAAAGTATCTGAGCTGTTTGTGTTTGCATGCAGGATGGTTCTGGGATTTGCAACAGGTGTTCTCTTGGAGAATATTACACTCATTATTTTCTTGGTGAAAAATAAAAATTGAGCAACACCGTCACCTATTTTTCTGATATGTTAAAAAAAAACAGGGAGTTATCAATAGGATAATGAAGGTGAGTTTTTTGGTTTTTTTTTTCTTTGAGAGCAGTACGTAGGCCTAATATCATTCTTGTTCATCCCAAGCTCATTGGTGACTGTTACTTCAATATGTGCACCATGGATGCTATAGAAAACCATGCAAGAAATACTGCCTTTGGCAACCGAGTCTACGCCTACGAGTTGCAGCATCGTGGAGAACATACCTTCACTGACCTTTACATGGGACCTACACCTGATTGGATATTGAATGGTAAGGACTTGTATTGTTGTTATTGTTGATATTACCATCATTATTATTATTGGCAAATATATGTGAATGTATATGTGTATGGATTCTGTGTATATATGTATGCATGTATATAAATATATGTATATACATAAATTATATATATATATATATATATATATATATATTGTAATGACATGAGACTAGAAATTTCATTGATATAGCAACCTACTTCATTATCAATGTACATTTTATCCTTATCTAAGTAATTGTCTGTAATAACCACCATAAATTCACACAGATGTAAGCCACATGGACGATTTGCAGTACCTGTTCGACTTTAAATATCTCAACATCAGCCTGAGTACGGAAGAGGATTTCTTTGTGTCTCGGATTATGGTAGATCTCTGGACCAACTTCGCCGCCACTGGGTAAGAGACATTGACAACCTAAACCATAACAATTACAAGAAAAACTAAATCTCATCAAGAACCTAATACCAATAAAACCTATTTTTAAAAAGATATCATTAAACTTGTAACAGATTATGGTTGTGTGAATTAATTGCACATAAAGAATTTTGTTTTTAATCTTTTTTTTATTTTTTTTTTATCTTTATATCTCCAGCGATCCGACGCCGGACATGTCACTGGGTTTCAAATGGACATCGACAGAGGTCTCGAAGACTTCTTACCTCGGAATCACCTCTTCCCCAACCATGAAGGTGGTCGACGATCGCCAGGTAATATAGATAACATATTCATAGGCCTTGTACATACAAACATATTTGGAACATGTTGAAAACACTGATGAAGATGTGTCTGCATACTTATTTGATATTTCTCCTTATGGCTGAAAACCCGCAAACATGTTTCAAGATACTGGTGTGGATTTTTTAAAATATTTATATTTAAAGAAAAATGACAATTTGCGGCATGTTTACTTGAACGCTCCTTTTATGTTAGTGGTAATTCATACCTTGTCAGTCGACAAGTAATAAGGATCAATGTAAACATCCTTTAAACTGCAAAGATTCTTTCAGATGTTGCTATACACGCGTCACACTGACTATCTTTATCTCAACAACCTGATAAGAAGTTAGCTAGTACTTTATGCCTACTTGTCTTTGAAATGCTTTTTTTCAGTTCTTTCTCCTCCGTAACTAGGATTTTGACAAGGCAGTTGGCTTTTTAAGGTGACATGTCTTTCATATACTACGAGGGATTTATATGCATGGATTAAACTTCTATTTCATTTCTACAGGACTTGGAATTCTGGAGGAATTTACCGAAGAAGATGAACAAGTTGCTGTACCCAGAGCGTTTTCACAAATATTACTAGGAAGCAGTAGCCGTTACCATACCATAAAGCTACCATATCAGTTATGATTGGTGTTTTGTTACTGTTATAACTGCAGTGTGGGGTATTAGGTGGTATTCTTGGTACACCAATGAATATGGACGCGGCCGTCCTCAAGACCTCATTTGAATTGACTTTTGTAGCTCTTAAATGTAACACAATACTTGTACTGTTTAAGATCTTTTGGGAATAGCATAAACAGAAGCATTATCTCCATAGTTTATATTGTCTCTCAAGAAATAGATTGTCATTGAAACAAAGCTTTGCTTTTATTTCTAGTTACATAACCAGTTTAAAGAGAAACCAAGCCATAGTACTGGTAATAAGAGTGAGTCCTGAGTCAATAAAGGAACAAATGCATGATGTCTCTCTATACCTATATTCGTATATGTAAGATTATATACCTGGCTGATTATCATTATGTAATTTAGGGAATCTGTGCTAAATTCTTATAATAGTACACCAGTTCAGAGTTTGTTTGTTTTTTAATATGTCATGAAAGAGAGAAAGTAGGGAAAATTACAAATAGCCACACTATGTCCGAATTCGTCGTTTGTAAATTTTTCATGATTATTTTTCGGGGCTCTGTTTACTGTCACCTTTCTCAAAACATAGTAATAGGTATCGTATTTGTTTCTAACAAAGGCCACGTGTGATGAGGTTGGGTTTGTGAGCAGGTGGAATGGAAAGGGTCTTGGCTGGAGGGTTT
>NC_091586.1:21562223-21574723 GCF_042767895.1 Penaeus vannamei
TTAGCCTGGACCGTTTTCCTCTTACGGGGAATTTCAGATCTAGGGTGTTTTCCCCCTCTAGCCCATCCCACGCCCCCCCCCCCCCTATATGGAAAATTTTATTTTACGGAATTTAAAGGATAGTTCCCGGTCAGCTGTTTTGGAGACGCACGTGTGTATAGAGGATAGGATAGAGTCCAGATAGAACCCAGGGAACTACCCCTTAATGATGCACTTTGATGGTTTAAGACGGAATTTTGCCGCCACCTCCCCGCCTAGTCAACAAAACCCTGTATGTGAAGTGGGTGAATCTTGGCCCAGAAGGAGGAATATTAATCTGGGACAAAATTCCCCCAGGGGGATATCTATCCTAGGTCATATTTCCCAGGCGAGAATTTCGGACAAGGAAAAAAACAAAAAACAGACGGGGATACATTCTTTGCTTTAACTCTCTATCTCTGAGCTTGTGTCCCATCTGATGGTGGGAAGGTCACCCTATTGCCTTTTCCATACTTGTCTCTAGTCAAAATGACCGCCTTTGTTACTCGTAGCTGCTTCAACCAAGTCGTTGGGCGTCCCCTTCCTCATCTTGCACGCGGCCCGCCTTGCATCATTTCTCCCATCTCCAAAAGGCCGTGCCATCGTTTCTAACTATCCAAAAATGGGCTCCATAATATCCATTCAGGTCACCCAGCTTCCCTAACTTTCGGATTAGCATCTCTTTGCTCCCGTCGGATATCTGAAATTCTTCCGAAACAATACATTGCAAGTGGTGCAATATATCTCTTTCTCTCCTTGTGAGAAGTCAATCTGCCGGTTTGTTGTGCGAGGTCCGATTCAAGAAGATTCGTATACTGGGCATGCATAAATGAAGAAATAAAGGCATATTTATCAGGCTTGACATGCATATCAACCGGGCAAATAGATAGTTAAATGTATATCAGATATATAGACAGATATACCTTTATTTCTGCGTCTGTATTCATGAAAAGTCATTGGGTCGGGCCTGGCACAATTTTAACAAACAGGTTGAATATATTAGATTCATGAAATATCGGGATTATTCTTTGTCTCAGATGCAGCTCTGTGATAATATCTTCATCTTCCCAAGTTTTCTCAAATTCTGTAGAACCTACTGCTGTAATTGCATTCTTAATTAAGAGAATTTATATTAGGCAAATATATTGATGATATTCCGTGAAAGGTGGATTGCTAATCCTGTTTAGTGCTTCACGTAATTACAAGTGTGTAGATAACCTAACCTAAGCTAAGCTAACCAACCCTACCTAACCTAAACTAACTAAACCTACCGAACCTAACCTAACTAACCTAAACCTAACCTAACCTAACCTAATCTAACCTAAACCTAACCTAACTAACCTAAACCTAACCTAATTCTCCTTCAAATCTCAGACACAAATGAAGTTATCTGTCAGCATGAAACAGCATTTCTACATTTCTCAGCATAGACAAAGTTAATTGGAGACCTAACTGCAACAGACAGGATACTCAACTGACTCACCGTAACCTCCGACTCACAGCCAACTAAACAAAACTTCAAAGATTCAGTCACTTAATTGACTTTTACCGAGGGACTACAATTTAGTTTTTTTTATGAACCTTAATATACAATGAGAAGCTGCCAATTTTCATTAACATCCACAAAACGAAGGTAAAATTTGTTTACTAGTTCTATTTTTAAGAAAAAATGGTTTCTTTTCAAAACAAAATGTTTCTATGCTTTATATTTTGATTTAAAACAAGATATGACAGAAAAGACTAAAATATGACGAGTGCTATACACCAAACAACATGAAAGTACTTCACAATAGTTACCCCTCCCTAGACAATCTAATTTTCTGTAATTGAATTCATTGCCTAAACTAATCGACTCTAAATGTGGAGAGAAAGTTATTGATAAAAGTGCATGTCATTCTGTATTATTTTCTATTTTCATTGGTTTTCCTGTTTGTTATTCTTTATCTTAATGTGAAAAGTACCTTCAGCTCCTTCATAATTACTTGTTTTGAATCAATCAATTATGAATTGATATCTAACTGCGGATTCCTGTTATGAATCACTTGGTCATGAAATGGTATTCTAACTATTGATACTGGGTGGAGAAACGTCTTCCTGAAATACACCACGCGCGTGCACACACACACACACACACACACACACACACACACACACACACACACACACACACACACACACACACACACACACACACACACACACACACACACACACACACACACACTCAAACAAACAAACAAACACCAACACATATAGAGAGAGATAGGTAAATAGATGGATACAAGTAGCTAGATATATAGATTTAGATATAGATATAGGAAAAGATATTGGTAGAGATTTAGATATAGATACAGGACAAATATCTATAAAGACATATAGATAGACAGATAAGATAAGCGAAATATATACATATGTAGACGTAGATACTACTTTAAACACTGTATATACAGTAGATATAGGTATATATATACGGTATATATATGTATATATATATATATATATAATATATAATATATATATATATATATATATATATATATATATATATATATATATATATATATATATATATATATATATATATGTATATGTATATAGTAGCTACTGTAGATAGATAGATAAGCAGATATAAAGGTAACAAACAAATATAATAATAGATAGATAGATACAGACAAATAGACGGGTATATCCATAACAACATGTGCACCAATTTTATTAGTGTATGTTCGCGTATATGCTTAAGAGAACCTGTATATGCGTATCATCGTATGTGAAGCGAAACGTTGTCATCATCATATGTCAAAAATGGTTGAGTTACCCCTAAAGTTTTTGGATTTTTTTTTTTATTGCCAAGTTAAAGATCCATATTGCATGAGTTACCGAAGCAGATTCGTCGTGGGATTTTCAAATTTCCTTTTCTTCTGATGTCGATTCTTTGTTCCGTCTCTGATATGCAAATTTCGGGTGCCGTGGGCGGGACATTGTCATTCATGCTTGCGTTTGTGTTTGTTTGTGTGTCGGAGGGTGGGTAGTCAGGGGACGTGTGTGTGTGGGTGCGTGTGTATGTGTGAGTGTGTATTTGTGTGTGTGTGTGTGTTTTTTTTTTTTTTGTGTGTGTGTGTGTGTGTGTGTTTGTGTGTGTGTGTGTGTGTGTGTGTGTGTGTGTGTGTGTGTGTGCGCGCGCGTGTGAATGTGTTTGTGCGTGTGAAAATACTTTGAATGAAACATAATGGTAAAAATTCACATGGTAGTTTGTCGGAAATCTAAATATGATCAAAACAGAAATGGTACCTAATTTAACCCCACTTCTGCAGTCAATTCAGTAAGAACAATTAATCTAACATCACTTTTATTAATGTTTGCTGATTTGGGAATTCATCGAGTGAAATATTGTTCTATACGTGCATAAACTTGCATAAACGCACATAAATGCATACAAAGAGATACCCATACATACATGTACTGTACATACTCTCGCCTACGTACACGTAGACAGTGTTCTACTGTACATTTGTAAATACCTAAACTTGTGTCTGGTACATCGTTTTAGTGAATTCAAAATCACCATAACCACAAGGTTTATTATTCCATTACTAAAGTGAAGGGGACAACCTTATGCTGTTACATAGGCCTATAATAAGGATATCCCATTTTACTATGTGTATCTCTGTCTAAAGTGTCTTCTATAATCTTATTTTTATTTATAAAGCTAGATCTAAAATGCTTTAGAAAACCCAACTCTGTCATGTTTGAAATGTTAAACAGAAAGCTGGTTAAATGTGCTGTTTGTTTCTGATTATCAAGCTCGATATATGGTAAGAATTAACTCATGTGAAATAGCCCTAGAAAGCGTCAGTTAAGTAAGGTTGTTGTAGCGATTTCACCTTTAATTTGTTATTCATGCTCTCTCTCTCTCTCTCTCTCTCTCTCTCTCTCTCTCTCTCTCTCTCTGTCTCTCTCTCTCTCTCTTTCTCTGTCTCTCTCTCTCTCTTTCTCTGTCTCTGTCTCTGTCTCTGCCTCTGTCTCTCTGTCTCTGTCTCTTTCTCTCTCTCTCTCTTCTCTCTCTCTTCTCTCTCTCTCTCTCTCTCTCTCTCTCTCTCTCTCTCTCTCTCTCTCTCTCTCTCTCTCTCTCTCGTTTTGTATAATAAATCTGCTGCGATTTTTTCCTCTCCTGTGATAAGAGTCTGGGTATCTATGGAACTTGTCTGAGTATGCCCTAACTACCACATGGCAACCTGCTTTAAAGTTGCCAAAACCAACAAAGTGTATTTTTAACATTCCGTACGTCCACAGAAAGCGAGAAGAACTACAAAGTAATAACGTCATATATTACGACACGGGGCGAGATAAGGATCGCCATTGTCAAGGCTTCTTGTCATTCCAAATACTTAGGTCCTCCACCCAAACGTTTCCTCGTCTGCTGACTTTGTTATTTTTCTTTGCCTGAGGCGTTTTCCAGTCATTTTTTATAGATAGGTGAAGACTGTAAGGTGAAGAAAAAATATGCATTTGAAGCAAACGTAAATGTAAAAACATATCTTCATTTGTACCTTGTCAAAACCATAAAAGAGAATGTTGTGATTGCTCGAATGTGACACTGCCTGACAAACAGTCGCACATGAGCATACATACGTAACCTACATAGCTCCCTCTCAAAGCAATCCTGATTAAAACCAGCAATAAGGACAGCTCGGGTTAGAATTTATGCCAATAAAACTCCAGCCAGTGTTCACACGAGCTTTAACACTTCTCGCCTCGTTGGAAATACCGCTTCGCCTCCTCTAAAATGAACGTCAAACATTCTCACTAATTCGCTAAATCAAACGACAGTAAAAGATATATAAATAGACATATAACTACAGAGAAAATGTTGTATATACGGAGTGTGATTTCCGAATAATCCACAGTCCTCAGTTGCCATTTAATCCCCCACATGGCAACCCAGGAGTGCGTCGTCTGCTACACCGCCACACCAGCGAGCGCGGCCGCCTCAGTGCTGTGGTGAGAGCTGTGTGGGAAGGTTACGCCGCTTGTCTTCTCTCATGTGATATTCCACGACTAACTGCAGTCTTATTATGTGGCGTTGGAACACAAATTAAAGAATTCGATCTTGTTTCATCGAAGAGACGATTTGGTATTGGATTCCGCGTGTCAGTTGACCTGTGCTGAGCGGTACTTCTTGTTTTATTGCGAGGCAAGCTGTGACGCGAAATAAGCTGTTATTTTCCTACTGTTTCGCTCGCTTGCGATTAGTGACAGCTGATTCTCATTTGTTATCCGAAGGTAAGTGAGCGATTATGAGCGCGAAGTGACTTTTATCTAATCATGTGTGGATTATATTAACAGAGCAAGGTGACCCATATTGCCCTAAAGTCGCCAACAACACAGCAGCGTCACCCCGCAAACAAATACAATAATAAAACGGTATAAAGATAGTCGACAGATCGCAATCTTTCGTCACACCTTCGCCATTAGGCACGAATCCAGCCCCTTCCTACAACAGAACCTTCTACATCACTTAGGAAGGAAGTTGAAAAGTGAAAGATCAAATGAATGCCCTGATCTCGCGCCGGGCTGGGCTCCTGGCACATGCCGCCTCCCACTTTTCAATCAGATTTGGGTGAATGGGCGGCTCCGGTGTGGATGGGCGTTTTGGAGGAAAGGGAATTGGGAAATGTGATGAATTTGGGAGAGGAGGAACGGCGGCAAGTGAAAAAGGCAAGTTAACCACGCTGCCTCTGGATAAGGGAGGGGGGGGGGGGAGGGGGGCGAACATCTCATTGGGATCGATCGCTGGACGTCCTCCTCCTCCTCCTCCTCCTCCTCCTCCTCCTCCTCCTCCTCCTCCTCCTCCTCCTCCTCCTCCTCCTCCTCCTCCTCCTCCTCCTCCCCCTTATTCATTCATTCATTTTTCGTCCTTACTTCCTTCCATATTTCCTCACTCCTTCCTTCTCCCCCTCCCGTTTTCCTCCTTTTTTCCTTCTTCCTCCTTATATCCTATCTCTTGCTTTCTCCCTTCCCTTCCATTTACTCTTCTTTCTCTTTCTCGTATCCTTTACGTTCATTCCACTACCCTCGTCCATTTCTACCTCCACTTCCTCTTCTTTCCTTCCTCTCTACAAGCAACAACCATAACAACAACAACATTAATGATAACCGATACCACGACGTCCTCCTCCTCCCCTTCCTCTTCTACTTCCTCCTCCGCTTCCCCCTCCTCCTCCTCCTCCCCCCTTCCTCCTACCCCTCCTCCTACCCTCCTCCCTCATCCTCCTCCCCCTCCTCCATTCCCTCCTCCCTCTCTTCTCCTCTCTCCTCCTCCTCCTCTTCCTCCTCCTCCTCCCTCTCCTCCTCCTCCTCCTCCTCTTCCTCCTCCTCCTCCTTCTTCCTCTTCCTACTTCCTCCCCTTCCTCCTCTTCCCACTTCCTCCTCTTCCTACTTCCTCCTCCTCCTGCTTCCTCCTCTTCCTCCTCCTTCTTCCTCTTCCTCCCTCTTCCTCCTCCTCCACCTCTTCCTCCCCCTCCCTCCTCCTCCTCCCCTCCTCCACTACCTCCTCCTCTTCTTCCTACTTCCTCCTCCTCCCCCCTCCTCCCCCCATCCTCCTCCTTCCTCTCCCTCCTCCTCCTTCCTCTCCCTCCTCCACCAACCCCCTCCTCCTCCTCCTCTTCCCTCCCCTCTCCTCCCCCTCTTCCTCCTCGTCCTCCCCCTCTTCCTCCTCGTCCACCCCCTCTTCCTCCTCATCCTCATCCTCCACACTCCCTACCTCCTCCTCTTCCTCCCCCTCCTCCCTCCTCCTCCTCCTCCCCCCTCCCCCTCCATCCTCCTCTTCCTCCCCCTCCATAACCTCCTCCTCCTCCTCCTCCCCCTCCCCCTCCCCCTCCCCCCCCCCCCCCACCCACCCCCCCCTACTTCCCCTTTCCCATTCGCACGCCCTCTCCCCTTCCTTTCCTCCTCTTCGTTATTCAAGATTAAGTCCCACGGGCGTGACCAGAACAGCAGTTTGCTAAAGGCGGGGAAGGGAGGGAATGAAGGATAAAGAGAGGGAGAGGGAGGAGGGGAGGGGGAGAGAAAGGGGTGAGGAGGGAGAGAGGAAGGGAGGGAGGGAGAGAGGGAGGAAGGGGGAGAGGGAGGAAGGGGGAGAGGAAGGTAGGGAAGGAGAGAGAAAGGGTGGGGAGGAGGGGACAGAGAGAAGGAAGGGAGGAAGGAAGAGAGAGAGAGAGAGAGAGAGAGAGAGAGAGAGAGAGAGAGAGAGAGAGAGAGAGAGAGAGAGAGAGAGAGAGAGAGAGAGAGAGTAGACGGTAGATGACATATATATCTATTTTTCCTCTTTAATGAGACGAGTGAAAGTGCTACCAGTAGGGCGATTTTAGCCCCTGACACATCCTCTGAGCCTGCAGTGCCCTACCACCCTATAAGCCCCTTGCCCCTTGCCGTCCCCCTCCCCCTTAGAGAAAGGGTGCCAGGGTTTCTTTCCCTCCCTCCCCTCCTCTCCCTTACCGAATGGGTGCCAGGGTTTCTTTCCCTCTCTCCCTACCTCCCCCTTTTCCCCCTTAGAGCAAGGGTGCCCTCCCTCCCTCCTCCTCCTTCCCTCCCTCCCTCCCTCCCTCCCTACCTCCCTCCCCCACTCCTCCCTTCTCACCCCCAGCGTCGCAGTGTTCAGTTTAGGGGAGAAGGGAAGGGGGAAAGGGAGGGGGGGAGAAGGGCGGTGGTAGTAGAACCTAGTTAAGGGTGACATCTCCAATGCTAGTTTGGAGATGAGAGAAGTCTTTGAGGTGACAACACACTCCTTTACTGTTGTCACTCGCGAGGTGTTGGCAGGAAGGGAGGAAAAGGGGGAGAGGGATGGGGGAAGGGGGGGGGGCAGATGGATAGCAGGGGGAAGAGAAAGAGAAAGTAGGAAGTGGAGGAGGAAAGGGAAGTGATGTTGGCAGGGGAGGAGAAAGGGAAAGGAAGGGGAGGAGAAATGGTAGGAGGTGAGGGGAAAAGGGGAAGAAGGTGGAAAAGAAAGGGGGAAGGTAGAGAGAGATGAGAGGGGAGTAAGGACAGAAGAAAATGAAACGGGTTAGGGGTAGGGGAAGAAGGAAGGGAGAGGAGGAAAGAGAAAAGAGGAAGAGGTGAGGGGGAACAAGAAAAAGATGGAAAGGGTAAAAGAAAGGGGAATGGGTTAGGGGAAAGAGAAAGGGGGATAAGAAAAGGGAAACGGATAGGGGGAAAGAAAGGAGAAGGGGTAAGGAAAACAAGTTAGAGGGAAAAAATAAAAATGAAAGGAATACGAGATTAAGAAATGGAAAAGAGTAAGGAGAAAAAGAGATAAAGGGAGAAGAAAAAAGGGGTAAAAGAGGAGTTAGGAATATATGAAGATCCGACAGACAGAAAAGGTGGGGGAAGGAGGGAGGTAGGGGAGGGATGGGGAGGGAGGGGGAGGAAGGGCATGATAATGGGGGAAAGAGGGAGGTAGGGGGTAGGGGAAGGAAGGGCATGTGAATGGGGGGAAGAGGGAGGGGGAGGGGAAGTGATGGGGGGAAGGGCATGATAATGGGGAGGGAGGGGAAAGGGACAGGGGGAAGGGTATGATAATCGGGGGAAAGAGGGAGGTAGTGAGAAGGGGAGGGGGAAGGGACAGGGGGGGTGGGGGAAGGGCATGACAAGATTGTCATGTCTGCGATCGGGATGCTGTGACGCCGAGTGCACGGAGGGGTTGCAGAGTGGCGACATTGCAACGGCGCGAGGGAGTCAGTCGGGCCCCTCCGTCGGGTGCCTTGGTTAGCAACGGGTCGGGCCTCGGTGCCGCTGTTACCGACGGGGACCTTGCGCGGCGTCCGGTCGGGTTTCGGCGAGGAGGGAAGGGGTAGGGGGGAGGGGGACGGGGAGGGATGGTAGGGGGAAGGGGAGGGGGGAGGCCTACAGGTAAGTAAGTGGTACGGGTTTTTGATTGGGGTGTGATTTTTTTTTTTTTTTTCAAATGTGTTTTGTTTATTACCATTATGGTTTGCATTGTCATATTATTTTCATTATTATTATCATTACCATCATCATCAATTATCTTCATCATCAATCATCATCACCATTATCATCATCATAATCATCATCACTATTATCACCATCATTATCATCATCATCCTATTCATCATAAAGTCATTATCATCATCATCATCATCATCATCATCATCATCATCATCATCATCATCATCCTATTTATCGTCACCGTCATCATCATCATCATAATCAGTCATCCTCATCATCACCGTCATCATCACCATCCTTACATTATTCCTTAGACTAAAGATTTAATCTAATAAATACTTTTAGTCCCCTAGTGCGTGAATTTATTTAATTGTCATTTGCCGCTTATTAAACAGTTTGCACAATTTGCGAATAGAAACCGGAGATCAGACTCACAAATCGTCTAAAGTTCAAACAGAACAGCAGGATTTCACTCAGGTCGGTAAACTATTTCAACGTCGGATATAAACTTTATATTTGTTTATTCAGCCGAATAATTTCAAGGCAGTGTATATGATTTGATTAATTTATTTAATTATTTTCATCACATGTGCTCTGTCCAAGGCAGTGTTTATAATTTTATTAATTTATTTAATTATTTTCATCGCATGTACCCCATCCAAGGCAGTGTATATGATTTGATTAATTTATTTAATTATTTTCATCACATGTACCCTATTCAAGGTAGTGTATATGATTCGATGAATTTATTTAATTATTTTCATCACGTGTACCCCATTCAAGGCAGTGTATATAAATTTATTAATTTATATAATTATTTTCATCGCATGTACTCTGTCCAAGGCAGTGTATATGATTCAGTTAATCTATTCAATTATTTTCATCACATGTACCCTATTCAAGGTAGTGTATATGATTCGATTAATCTGTTTAATTATTTTCATCACATGTACTCTGTCCAAGGCAGTGTATATGATTTGATTAATTTATTTAATTATTTTCATCACATGTACTCTGTCCAAGGCAGTGTATATGATTCGATTAATTTATTTGATTATTTTCATCACATGTACTCTGTCCAAGGCAGTGTATATGATTCGATTAATTTATTTAATTATTTTCATCACATGTACCCTATTCAAGGTAGTGTATATGATTCGATTAATCTGTTTAATTATTTTCATCACATGTACTCTGTCCAAGGCAGTGTATATGATTTGATTAATTTATTTAATTATTTTCATCACATGTACTCTGTCCAAGGCAGTGTATATGATTCGATTAATTTATTTGATTATTTTCATCACATGTACTCTGTCCAAGGCAGTGTATATGATTCGATTAATTTATTTAATTATTTTCATCACATGTACCCTATTCAAGGTAGTGTATATGATTCGATTAATCTGTTTAATTATTTTCATCACATGTACTCTGTCCAAGGCAGTGTATATGATTTGATTAATTTATTTAATTATTTTCATCACATGTACTCTGTCCAAGGCAGTGTATATGATTCGATTAATTTATTTGATTATTTTCATCACATGTACTCTGTCCAAGGCAGTGTATATGATTTGATTAATTTATTTAATTATTTTCATCACATGTACCCTATTCAAGGTAGTGTATATGATTCGATTAATCTGTTTAATTATTTTCATCACATGTACTCTGTCCAAGGCAGTGTATATGATTTGATTAATTTATTTAATTATTTTCATCACATGTACCCCATTCAAGGCAGTGTATATAATTTTATTAATTTATTTAATTATTTTCATCACATGTACTCTGTCCAAGGCAGTGTTTATAATTTTATTAATTTATTTAATTATTTTCATCACGTATACCCTATTCAAGGTAGTGTATATGATTCAGTTAATCTATTTAATTATTTTCATCACATGTACTCTGTCCAAGGCAGTGTATATGATTTGATTAATTTATTTAATTATTTTCATCACGTGTACCCCATTCAAGGCAGTGTATATGATTCAGTTAATCTATTCAATTATTTTCATCACATGTACTCTGTCCAAGGCAGTGTTTATAATTTTATTAATTTATTTAATTATTTTCATCACGTATACCCTATTCAAGGTAGTGTATATGATTCAATTAATCTGTTTAATTATTTTCATCACATGTACTCTGTCCAAGGCAGTGTATATGATTTGATTAATCTATTCAATTATTTTCATCACATCTACCTTCACAAAGTCAAGTTTTCCATCGAATGCTTGAGCCGTTTATGGAGATGCAGGTTTATAAACACGCGAGAGAAATTGATTTCCTTTTGTAGAGACAGAAAGTTTAAAGAGAAAGTTGACTTGAGGTTTCCAGCTGTCTTGGGGTTTTCTTGGGAGATGTTGGGTTGTTGCTTGGGCGGAGGGCGTGTGTGTGTGTGTGCTTGTGTGTTTGTTTGTTTGTTTGATGGTCTGTTACTGTGTTCCTCTCTCTCTCTCTCTCTGTCTCTCTCTCTCTCTCTCTCTCTCTCTCTCTCTCTCTCTCTCTCTCTCTCTCTCTCTCTCTCTCTCTCTCTCTCTCTCTCTCTCTCTCTCTCTCTCTCTCTCTCTCTCTCTCTCTCTCTCTCTCTCTCTCTCTCTCTCTCTCTCTCTCTCTCTCTCTTTCTCTCTTACTCTTACTCGCTCCTCCCCTCCTCCTCTCCTCCTCCAGTCTCCTTCTCCTCTTTCCTCCTCCTCCTCCTCCCCTCCTCTCCCTCTCCCTTCCATTCCCTTCCCTTCCTCTTCCCCCTTCATTTCCCTCCCCCTCCCCTTCCCTTTCCCTCCCTTCTTTCCCCTTCCCTTCCCCTCCCCTTCCCTTTCCCTTCCCCTCCATTCCCTTTCCCTTCCCTTCCCAACCCTCCCCTTCCCTCCCCCTTCCCTTCCCTTCCCTCCCTTCCCAACCCTTCCCTTCCCAACCCTTCTCCTCCCTTCCCTTCCCCTCCCTTCCCCTTCCCCTCCCTTCCCTTCCCTTCCCAACCCTTCCCTTCCCTTCCCCTTCCCTTCCCCTTCCCTCTCCTTCCCTTCCTTTCCCTCCATTCCCTTTCCCTTCCCTTCCCCTTCCCTTCCCATCCCAATCCTTCCCTTCCCTTCCCCTTCCCTTCCCCTTCCCTCTCCTTCCCTTCCTTTCCCTCCATTCCCTTTCCCTTCCCTTCCCCTTCCCTTCCCAACCCTTCCCTTCCCTTCCCCTTCCCTCTCTTCCCTTCCTTTCCCTCCATTCCCTTTCCCTTCCCTTTCCCCTTCCCTCTCCTTCCCTTCCTTTCCCTCCATTCCCTTTCCCTTCCCTTCCCCTTCCCTTCCCCTTCCCCTTCCCTTCCTTTCCCTCCATTCCCTTTCCCTTCCCCTCAGATACGCCCTTCAGTGCCCCATTACCCTCTCCCTCCGCGCCCACACCTCCTCACTCTCGCCCCCCCAGCGTGCACTTCACCTCATCATGCTCATAGAACCACATCCTCGAAATGCTGAATGAAATGTTTGTACAGGAGAGTTTGTGTGTGTGTGCAGCTTCTCTAC
>NC_091586.1:21577223-21579723 GCF_042767895.1 Penaeus vannamei
CTGCTCTGGTTCTTGCCGAGTGTAAACAGAACAGGGCAGAACGACGCCGGAATTGGGGGGAGGGGGGAGGAAGGAGGGGGAGGGGGAAGAGGAGGGGGAGGATGGAAAAAGGGAGAGTATGGAAGGGGGTGGAAGGAGGGGAAGGGGGAGGGATGGAAGGGGAAAGGGAAAGGGTAGGTGGGAGGGCCGTTAGGACAACGGGGGGTGGGGGTGTTGGAGGAGGAAGGGGAGGAGGGAGGAGGATAGGGAAGTAGGAAGGAGCGAGGATAAAAGTATAAGGGACAGCGGAAAGATAAAGAAGGGAAAGGGTTAGAGAGAGGAGGAAAAGGGGAGGAAGGGGGCGGAGAAAGGGGAGGAAGGAGAATGGAGAAAAGGGGAGGAGGCAGGGGGAGAGGGGAGGAGAAAGGAGGACAGGGGGAGAAAGGGAAAGGGAGGAGAGAGGAGGAAGGGAACAAGGAGGATGGAGGAGGAAAGGGAAGGGAGGTTGAAGGAGAAGGGAGATTGAGGGAGGAGGAGAGAGGATAGAAGAAAGAGGGAGGAGGGAAGAGGATGGAAGAAAGAGGGAGGAGGCAGGAAGAAAGAGGGAAGAGGGAGGGAAAGTGACTCGTCTCGCTTTCTCTTTCTCACATTCGTCTGACATTCCTGTTTATCTGTTTATCGTAATATCTCTTTCCACCTTTTTCTATCTCCCTCTATCTCTCTCCCCCGCTGTTTGTATAACTGTCTGTCTGTCTGTGTATTTGACTGATATTTAATCTCTGACTATCTTTGCTTCTGTTCTCTCTTTTTGCTTTCTCTCTCTCTCTCTCTCTCTCTCTCTCTCTCTCTCTCTCTCTCTCCCTCTCTCTCTCTCTCTCTCTCTCTCTCTCTCTCTCTCTCTCTCTCTCTCTGTTTTCTTGAGCTTTTTGTATCTGTCTGTTTGTCTGTCTGAATTTCTCTTTTTATTTTTATGTCTTTCTTTCTCTCTCTCCTTTTCCCCTCCCATCTTTCCCTCCCCTTCCACCTCCCTTCTTCCCCCTCCCTTTCACACTCCCCCTCTCCCTTTCCCTCCCCCTCTCCCCTTTCCCTCCTCTCCCCTTCTCCCTTTCCCTCCCCCTCTCCCTCTCCCTTTCCCTCCCACTCTCCCTCTCCCTTTCTCTCCCTTTCCCTCCCTCTCCCTTTCCCTCCCACTCTCCCTCTCCCTTTCTCTCCCTTTTCCTTTCCCTCCCCCTCCTCCTCTCCCCCCCCCGCACGTCCTCACAGATGAGGCAATGATTTGACCTGCATTTTTTTTTCTCTCTCTCTCTCTCTCTCTCTTCTTTTTTTCTCTCTTTTTTACCTGATACGCTTTGTCCAGTAGAGGGGGGAGGGGTGTGCTAAGGGGGGGGTGGGGGTGATGATTGGAAATGGCATCAGTAATTTGATTGTGTGCTACATTTTTTTTTCTTTCTTTTTTTTTACTCATTTTTCGTGATATGCAGCAAGTTCCGTTAGGTCAAGTAGGTCGGTTGTTGGCTATATTTTTTTTGCTTCATTATTTATTTTATTTATTTATTTTATTTGTTTATTTATTTATCTATTATTATTATTATTATTATTATTATTATTATTATTATTATTATTATTATTATTATTATTATTATTATTATTATTACTATTACTATTACTATTATTATTATTATTATTATTACTATTATTACTATTGTGCGGCTGAGAAAGTTTTGAGTCAACTCTTTTTCATCTTCAGAAAATTGCTCAAATCGTTTTTTTTTTAATACTATTGTCTGTGAGTCGCATCGGTTATTCGTTTTATTATTATTGATTGACAAAACATTAATAGATTTGTTTTAAAATATCTTCTTTACTTGTTCCCTTTTCTCAGTATTTTTTTTCGATCGCCTTTGAGTCACTTATACAAACAAACAAACAAATAAAATCGAAAACTTGATAAGAAAAATAATATTTCATTTATTTAAACATTATTAAAAAAAACTTTTGATCTATTTTCCCCACTCTTAAGTCTCCAAGTTACAAGCTTTATTATCGGTAGCAATTTTGCAAGTGGTAGGCCTATGTTGCAAAGAAATATTTCATTTATTTAAACATTATTAAAAAAACTTTGTATATATTTTCCCTACTTAAGCCTCCAAGTTACAAGCTTTATTATCGTTAGCAATTTTGCAAATGGTAGGCCTATGTTGCAAAGAAATTTTTCATTTATTTAAACATTATTAAAAAACTTTTGATCCATTTTCCCCACTCTTAAGCCTCCAAGGTACAAGCTTTATTATCGGTAGCAATTTTGCAAATGGTAGGCCTATGTTGCAAAGAAATATTTCATTTATTTAAACATTATTAAAAAACTTTTGATCCATTTTCCCCACTCTTAAGCCTCCAAGGTACAAGCTTTATTATCGGTAGCAATTTTGCAAATGGTAGGCCTATGTTACAAAGAAATATTTCATTTATTTAAACATTATTAAAAAACTTTTGATCCATTTTCCCCACTCTTAAGCCTCCA
>NC_091586.1:21592223-21595703 GCF_042767895.1 Penaeus vannamei
AAGGAAGAGAGGAAGAAAGAAAAGAAGGAAGGTAGGGAGGAAGATATGAAAGGAGGAACGAAGGAGAGGAAGAAAGAAAGGAAAAAGAAGGAAGAAGGAAGGTAGATAGGAATAAAGGAAGGAAAAAGATAGGTTGGAAGAAGAGGAAGGAGGAAGGAAGAAATGAATATAGGAAGAGAGGAAGAAAGAAAAGAAGGAGTGGAAGGTAGGGAGGTAGGAAGGGAGGAATTAAAGAAGGAAGGTAGTGAGGAAGAAAGGAAGGCATGAAGGAAAGAAGAGAGGCAGAAATGAATGAATGAAGGAAGGGAAAGACAGAAGCGCGACGGAAGGAAGGAAGGAAGGAAGGAAGGAAGGAAGGAAGGAAGGAAGGAAGGAAGGAAGGAAGGAAGGAAGGAAGGAAGGAAGGAAGGAAGGAAGGAAGGCGGGCACTCTGGGGCGAGGACGGTGCCCAAGTTTGGGTGCCACGACAATGAATGGTAAAAGTAGATCTCGTGCGCCTTGACGGTCGGTGCCACGTGGGGGTCGTGTGCCACCCTCCCCCCCCCACCCTGCCCGTCCCTTCCCCCTCGCTCTCCTCTCCGACCTCCCCTTCCTCTTGTTATTCTCTTTGCCTCTCCCTTTTCTTCTTTTTATTGTCTTCTTCCTTTTCCTTCTCTTTATTCTCTTCTTCCGTTTCCTTCTCTTTATTCTCTTCTTCCGTTTCCTTCTCTTTATTCTCTTCTTCCTTTTCCTTCTCTTTATTCTCTTCTTCCTTTTCCTTCTCTTCCTATTCCCTTTCCTTCTCTGATTCCTCTTTTTCTTCTTTTCCTCCTTGCTCTCGTCTTTTTCATAATCCTTCTCCTGCCCCTCTTTCCGCTCTTCTCTTCCGTCCTCCTGTACCTTGTGTCCCCCCCCACCCCGCCTCAGCTATTCCCTTTCTCCCTTTCCACTCCCCCTTCCCTTCCTTCCCCCTCCCCTCCTTCCCGTATTTCTCCCTCTCCTCCTTCCTCACACCCCCTACTTTCCCCCTTCCCCTCTACTCCCCTACTTTGCCCCTTCCCCTGCTTTTCCTCTTTCCTCCCCCGCTCCCCTTCTTCCTTCCCCCACCCCTCTCCTCCCTCTCCCCCACTGCCCCTATTCCTTCCCCCTCCCCCTTCCCCCACACCCCGCTTCCCCCCTCTCCCTCTCCCCCCACTCCCCCGTATTTCTTCCCTCTCCCTTCCCCGAACACCCGCTTCCCTCCCCCTCTCCCCCACTCGCCCTCCTTCCCTCTCCTTCCCCCCCCTTCCCCCCCTCCCCCCTCCCCCCCCCCGTGTCATACAAGGAGGAGGGCCTGCCGTATATGGGATCAGGTCGCCGGGGGACAAGTGGCGACTGCGGAGGGAAGTGGAGGGAGTCGGCGCTTTTGTGGGGATTCTTGAAGGGGGGAGGGATAGGAGGGTAGGGAAGGAGGGAGGGGGAGGGAAGGAGGGATGGGAGGGAGGAAGAGAGAGGGGGAAGGAGGGAGAGGTGGGTGGAGGGTGGGAGGGTAGGGAAGGAGGGAGGGTAGGGAAGGAGGGAGGGGGAGGGAGAGGGAAGGAGGGAGGACGTGAATCAGATATAGTAGGATGGTGATTTGGACGAGAGTGTGGGTAGGTAAGGTGGGTGTGAGGGAGAGGGAGGGAGGGAGGGAGGGAGGGAGGACGGGTAGGTGGGCATTAGGAGGGAGGGGGATGTGTATAGCTCGTATGTGCGTGTGAGTGTGTGAGTGTGTGTGTATGTGTGCATGTATGTGTGTGGTTGTGTGTGTGTGTGTGTGAGTGAGCGTGTGAGTGTGTGTGTGTGTGTATGTGTAGTTGTGTGTGTGTGGTAGTGTGTGTGTGGTCGTGTGTGTGTGTGTGTGTGTGTGTGTGTGTGTGTGTGTGTGGTTGTGTGTGTGTGTGAGTGAGTGTGAGTGTGTGTGTGTGTGGTTGTGTGTGTGTGTGGTTGTGTGTGTGTGTGTGTGTGTGTGTGTGTGTGTGTGTGTGTGTGTGTGTGTGTGTGTGTGTGTGTGTGTGCGCGCTCCAGTCGACCTCTTCCTGGATGTAATAAAAATGGTTATTGGAATTTTCTCTTTTTTATCGGACCAGTTTTTTTTTTTTTTTCTTTCTTTCTTTTTTTCTTTTGATGGCGAAACTGTTTTTATTGTTCTGCCTCTGGTTCGTTTTATTGTTATTATTGTTATTGTTATTATTATTTCATTCTTATGTTATTATTGTTATTATTATCATTTCATTCTTATACTATTATTATTGTTATTATTATTATTGTTGTTATTCTTAGTATTATTTCATTATCAAAATAATTATGTGTTGTTTTGTGTTATTGTAAGATGTTGTTAGGGTTATAATTACGCCTTATAAGAAAGACTCAGAAGAAACAGACAGACACAGTTAGTCAGTCAGTCAGCCAGTCAGTCAGCCAGTCAATCAGCCAGTCAGTCAGTCAGCCAGCCAGTCAGTCAGTCAGTCAGTCAGCCAGTCAGTCAGCCAGCCAGTCAGTCAGTCAGTCAGTCAGCCAGTCAGTCAGTCAGTCAGTCAGTCAGCCAGTCAGTCAGTCAGTCAGCCAGTCAGTCAGTCAGTCAGCCAGTCAGTCAGTCAGCCAGTCAGTCAGCCAGTCAATCAGCCAGTCAATCAGCCAGTCAATCAGCCAGTCAGTCAGTCAGCCAGCCAGTCAGTCAGTCAGTCAGTCAGTCAGTCAGTCAGTAAGAGCTAGCCAGATAGGAAGAAAGAAAAAAAAATAAATAAAAACACAAACAAATCAATAATGATAATAACAAAAAAAAATGAATTAGCAATTATAATTCTGATGACACTTGAGATATATAATAAACTCCCCCAGTATGGCATTAAAAAAAAAAAAAAAAAAAAAAAAAAAAAAAAAAAAAAAAAAAAGAACCATGACACGCAAGATGCAATGACAGTCCCGAAAAGGCCAGCGTTATGTCTTGCAATTTTGACTTTGACTTTGATTGCAAAGGGAGACGATGCAACATATCATGCAACGCAGGTGGAGGGGGCGTTAGGGGGTGGTGGAGGGGGTGGGGGAGCCAGAGTGTAGGGGCGGGGGGGGGAAGGAGGGGGAAATGGATGCAAGGAGGCAAAGCTGTTTATTTTTTTGAGGGGAGGGAGGAGGGGAGAGAAATGAGGGAGGGGGGAGAATGAGAAATAGAGGAGAGAGAGAGAGAAATGGAGGGAAGGAGGAGGAGAAAGAGAAATAGAGGAGGAGGAGGAGAAAGAGAAATAGAGGAGGAGGAGGAGAAAGAGAAATAGAGGAGGAGGAGAAAGAGAAATAGAGGAGGAGGAGAAAGAGAAATAGAGGAGGAGGAGAGAGAGAAATAGAGATGGTGGAGGAAGAGGAAGGAAGAGGGAGGGACGGAGGGAGAGGTAGACAGACAAGCAGACAGAGAGACGGAAAGACAGACAGAAAGAGACAGGCAAGCAGGCGGAGAGATACAAAAAAAGCAAAAGACAAAGGAAAAGA
>NC_091586.1:21596203-21601203 GCF_042767895.1 Penaeus vannamei
ATTATAATCCGGAGGCGTAGGTATGGCGAAATATTTTTTTATTTATTTATTTATTTATTTATTTATTTATTTTTTTTTTTATTTTTTGCGATCGCGGGTATATTTAGAGATGGTCGGAAGTGCGGTGCTTTTAGGTGGTATTTTTGTCCTTATTGCGTAACTGCTCGGTATGAGGTGTATGCTATTATTGTATGAAGGCAGTGGGTTATTATTATTATCACCATTATTATCAATATTGTTATTATTATCATTACTATCATTATTATTATCATTATAATCATTATTATTATCATCATCACCATCATCGTCACCATCACCATCATCATTATCATCATCATCACCATCATCATTATTCATCATCATCATTATTATTCATCACCATCATCATTATCATCATCACCATCATCATTATCATCATCATCATCATCATCATCATCTTTATCATCATTATCATCATCATCAACTTTTGGTATTGTATTAATGAATCTTTGCCAGGTTTAATTAGCTGATGGTAATGGTTTTAGTGTCTTTCTGCTCTGCTGTCTTCTTTGTCTTGTAAAATTGGCTTGATATTTGATTTGTTGTTTTGTGTGTGTGTGTGTGTGTGTGGAGGTTGATAGATAGATGGATTTCTATATAGTGTGTATGTGTACGCATCTATCTCTGTATGTGGCTATCTATCTATTTATCTATGTATTTATTTATGTATCTATGTATTTTTTTTCCTTTCTCTTTCTCTCCCTTTCCCTCCCTCTCACTTTCTCCTTCTCCCTCTCTCTTTTCCCGCATCACTCCCTCTGTCTGTCTGTATCTCTCTCTCTCTCTCTCTCTCTCTCTCTCTCTCTCTCTCTCTCTCTCTCTCTCTCTCTCTCTCTCTATATAAATATATATATATATATATATATATATATATAGCACACACACACACACACACACACACACACACACACACACACACACACACACACACACACACACACACACACACACACACACACACACACACACACACACACACACACACACACACACACACACACACAAGCCAGATACCCTACTTACAACCAGCCTTTCTCCACAACCCACTTAGTGAAGAAAAGGCGCTTGAGCGAGCAGGTGGTAACCTCACCTGTCCCGTAACTTTCCAATAAATATTTTGCTTGCTACGAGCTGCCATAATGGGAGCCTTTATAACCGTATTTATCGCTGCAATTGAGGCTATTTGTTCAGGGGAATCGGGGTAAATATTTGCGAGTGAAATGCTTTCATTGGAGGGGAGGGGGTATGGGGTGGGGGGTGTTATTGCGCTGGAAATAGAAAGAGGGGGGAAGTTGTTTGTTTTTAGGAGTGTTGTTTGTTTTGATTTTTTATGCGGGGGGAGGGGGAGGGGGAGGGTGTAAGAAACGAGGTCAGGGTGTTTTTTGTGTGTGTGTTTGTTTCATCGTCTGTCTGTTTTGGTTTTTATCTTTTGGTTTTACTTGCTTGTGTCCTGATTTTTTTCCTTTTTTTTAGATTCATTGTGATTTTTGTTGTCGTTTTCTTCATCACCATTTTCTCCTTCTTTATCTTCTCCCTCTTCTCTCTCTGCCTCTTCCTCTATTTCTTTTTTTTCCTTTCGTCTTCGTCCCCACCTCCTCCCGCCCTTCTTCCTCCTCCTACCCCCCCCCCCCCGTCCTCCTTCCCTACTCCCTTCTCCTGCTTGTCCTCCTCCTCTTCCTCCCCCTCCATCCTCTTCTTCCTCAATTTCCTTCTCCAATTTTCTTTTCTTTTCATTCTCGCACCCAATCCTCACCCCTAAGTATGACACAGACACAGCCTCAGACACAGCCACACCCCTGTCTTAGTGTAGCAAGTGTAAACAAGTTGTTAATTATCTGTTATTCGCAATTATCTCAGACGGTTGTAAATGACATGCATCCTGTGTGTTGTTTCGACTTGAAAGGGAGTTTACCTTGGATGTCGCTGCGGAATTGTCGGTAATTATTAGTGACAATGGGTCGTGTTTCCTTCTAATATTTGGTTAATTTATTTTTATTATTTTTCTTTCTATGGATGTGGGGTAATAGGTTTTGATTTGTTGTTTGTTGTTATTTTTTTATTCGTTGCTTTTTTTTGTTTTATTACGTTTTTCGGTTTGTTTTTTTCACTTCGTTGTTTCCTTGTTTTGTTTAATTTTCTGGATCTTGTTTTCCCTTGTTTTCTTTTCTGTTTCTCTCTCTATTCTTTGATCTATTTTCTCGCACTTATGTCTTTCCTCGCTCTGTCTCGACTCTTTCTTTCTTTCTTATCAATCTATGTGTATATGAATTTATCTGTTTATTTTCCTGCCTCACTCCTCTCTCTTCTCTTCCTTCCCCTCCTACCATCCTCCCTCCTCCCCTTATATTCATATTTCATGTTCACGTTTACAGTTACATAGACGTAATCATATATCAATATATTAGAACATGACAGGAGAGCGACAAAGCAAATTCATGAATCTATAATGAAAATGTTGCAACGCTGACGATGAACAGAACACCAGCCATGGTATATGTAATCGTAACTTGCCTTTACTTGAGACTACTGATGACTTCAAGATGTTTTTCTGTTTTTTCTTCTCTTTTATTTTGTTTTGTTTTTTATTGTTGTTGTTTTTTATTTTCTTCTGGGTTGTGTTTTAATTTTTGTGTTTTTATGGGTAGGTTTAGGAAGGGGAAGCAGGAGGAAATTAAACATTAGATGGAAGGTTATAAGGAAAGTTATAATCAAAGAAAGTAAGAAGAAAGAAAATGGGAAATTATGAAGGCGAAGTATTTAAAGAAAGTGGGAAATGAAGAATACGGGACATTTTAAATTACAGTTGGAAGAAAAGAAATTGACCTGGCTTTACTTGAGACCACTGATGATCTAAGATGTGTCTGTGTTTTTCGTCTCTTTTATTTTGTGTTTTGTTATTGTTATGGTTGTGTTTAATTTCTTCTGGGTTGTGTTTATATTTTTTATAGTTTTTATGGGTAGGTTTATGAAGAGGAAGGAGGTGGAAATTAATAATTAAATTGAATGTTATAGGGAAAGTTGTAAGCAAAGAGGA
The DNA here is from genome assembly GCF_042767895.1 of Penaeus vannamei. NCBI lineage: Eukaryota > Metazoa > Arthropoda > Malacostraca > Decapoda > Penaeidae > Penaeus > Penaeus vannamei. Next base: position 21,599,277 of record NC_091586.1, read on the forward strand.
GAGTCATAAGAAGAAAGAAAATGGTGAACCGATTAAGAAAATGGGAAATTACGACGGCGAAGTATTTAAAGAAAGCGGGAAATAAAGAAGACGGAAAATTAAAAATTGCAGTTGGAAGAAAAGAAATGGACGAGATTAGAAGGAAAGAGATTAGTCGTGGAAGAAGATAAAAGGACAGACGCAAAAGAAGAGAATAGGAGAGAGGAAGAAGAAAAGAAAAAGGATATAAGAAAACCCAGAGAAGAGGAGACAGAAAGAAGAAAAGAAAAAGGACATAAGAAAACCCAAAGAAGAGGAGACAAAGAAGAAAAGAATAATTCAAAGGAAGAAGAAAAGAATAAGACAGAGGAAGAAGAAAAGAAGAAGAAAGAAGAGATTGCACTAAGCGAACCCAGCGCAGCTCAGTTACAGTTCTTCCTTTCCATTCAATACGAAGCGGTAGTTGTTTCAAAACTCGTCATTGAGAAAAAAAAATCGTAACTTTTAGGAATTCCGACTATCTGCAAATTCACTTTTTTTTCGTTTTTTTTCGTTTTTTAAATTCGTTTTTTTTTTTTTTTTTTTTTTTTTTTTTTTTTTTTTTTTAAGGAATTATTAGATGTTTTAAGAAATGATCAGTAATAAGATATATAACTTTTATGGAGTTCTAATTGGAAGTTAACCTATTTTAAAAAGAAGTTCTTCACGAAATTTAAAAGAAGGAATTATTAGATGTTTAAAGAAATGATCAGTAATAAGATATACATTTTAGGGAGTTGTAATTGGAAGTTAACCTATTTTAAAAAGAAGTTCTTCACAAAATTTAAAAGAAGGAATTATTAGATGTTTAAAGAAATGATCAGTAATAAGAGATATAACTATTAGGGAGTTGTAATTGGAAGTTAACCTATTTTAAAAAGAAGTTCTTCACAAAATTTAAAAGAAGGAATTATTTGATGTTTAAAGAAATGATCAGTAATAAGAGATATAACTTTAGGGAGTTGTAATTGGAAGTTAACCTATTTTAAAAAGAAGTTCTTCACAAAATTTAAAATCCCGCGCGTTCGTTAGCAACAAAGAGCCAGACCCGTTCGCCAGGGACCATAAATATAAGTTGCTGTGTTGCAAGTGCTTATCTTGCGTTGCAGTGACACAGCAAATCAGAGATAAGTATCCGTTTGTGTTCTTTATTGGTGAATATCGAGGGAAAGAGGGCATACTGTTTTTTTTTTTTTTTTTTTTTTTGGGGGGGGTGGAGGGATATGAGTTATGAGGTTGTTTGTTGTTTTTTCTGTGTCTCTGTCTCTCTTTCTCTATTTTTCTTTCTCGTCTTCGCTCTCTTTCTCGTTTTCACGCACAGTCACTCTCTCTCTCTCTCCCTCTTTCTGTCTCTTTCTCTTTCTCTCTCTCTCTCTCTCTCTCTCTCTCTCTCTCTCTCTCTCTCTCTCTCTCTCTCTCTCTCTCTCTCTCTCTCTCTCTCTCTCTCTCTCTCCCTCCCTCCCTCCCTTCCTCTCTCCCTCCCTTCCTCCCTCCCTCCCTCTCTCTCTCTTTCTCTCTCTTCTTCTCTCTCTCTCTCTCTCTCTCTCTCTCTCTCTCTCTCTCTCTCTCTCTCTCTCTCTCTCTCTCTCTCTCTCTCTCTCTCTCTCTCTCTCTCTCTCTCTCTCCCTCCCTCACACACGCGAGCACAAAACCCATTCCCACAGTAACCCGACCCGTGTAGAGGAACAAAAACACAAAAATCTTCCATTTTTTCAAACTGTTTCTCTCCGTCAGCCCCTCTTCCACTTTCACCCCCAACAGGGAAAAAGGGGGCTAAGGGAGGGGAGATTTTCGGTCTTCCACCCCCACAGCCCCAACGCTCCCTCCCTCTGGAGTCTTTTAGTCAACCCCCATTCGCCCTCTCCCCTCTCTCTCAAACCCCTTCTGGAAAGAGAGGGGGAAGGGAGAT
>NC_091586.1:21606203-21611203 GCF_042767895.1 Penaeus vannamei
TTTTAAAGTAAAAGAAAAGAACAAATAAACAGTAAAATTGGTGCTTGAGTTAGAATTCTTGATAATAGAAAGAATATTTTTATTTTTTGGTAAAAAAGAAAGGAAAATATCGTACGAAAGTGGAAATTGGTAAAAAGGAAAGTGATATTTGAAATATGCCGCTTGTTCAATTTTTTTTTTCCAGAAACTGACAGTTAGACAGCCAGAAAGACTGACTGACAGACAGAACGGCAGATAGACAGGACAGACAGACAGAAGGACAGACAGACATAGACAGAAGGACAGACAGACAGACACAGACAAAATGACATACAAACAGACAGAAGGATAGACAACGAGACAGACGGACAGAAAAAAAATGACAGACACAGGCAGGACAGACGGACAGACAGACACATGCAGGATAGAGAGACAGACGTACAGACAGACAGGCAGCGTGACTTGACAACCCCTTTCCAAAAGCCATCAGCGGGTTCCTGTTTACCTTCTCGTCCAGGTCATTGACTCCGCCCCTCCCCCATCACGGGAAGGAAGCAAGGAGGGAGGGAGGGAGAGAGAGAGGAAGGAAGGGCGGGAAGGAGGGAAGGAAGCGTGGAAGGAAGCAAGGAGGGAGGGAGGGAGGGAGAGAGGAAGGAAGGGAAGGAGGGAAGGAAGGGAGGATGGGAGGAAGGGTGGGTGGGAGGATGGGAAGGAGGGAAGGAAGCAAGGAGGGAGGGAGGAGAGAGGAAGGAAGGGCGGGAAGGAGGGAAGGAAGCGTGGATGGGAGAGAAGGGGGAAGGAAGGGAGGGAGAGAGAGGCATGGAGGGAGGAAGGAAGGAAGGTGTGAGGGAGGGAGGGATGGTGGGAGAGAAGGAGGGAAGGAAGCAAGGAGGGAGGGAGGGAGAGAGGAAGGAAGGGCGGGAAGGAGAGAAGGAAGGGTGGATGGGAGAGAAGGAGGGAAGGGAGGAAGGAGGGGAAGGAGTGAGGGAGGGAGGGCGGGAAGGAGGAAAGGAAGGGAAGGAGGGAGGGAGGGAGGATGAATGGGAGGGAAGGAATAGAGGAAAAGAGGGAGTGAAGTTGGAAGGAAGGAAGGAAGGAAGGGAGAGTGGAAGGAGGAGGGAGGATGGAAGGGAGGGAGGGAGGGAGGAAGAGCCATCACCGCTGCTGCTCCTTTTTAGTGAGTGTTGTGGTCGTAATTAACATGGAAAAAATAGACGTACACACGCACTCGCTCTCACACACATGCTCACACATACGTACATACAACCTGCGAGCGCGCGCATAAACACACCTCAACACACACACACACACACACACACACACACACACACACACACACACACACACACACACACACACACACACACACACACACACACACACACTCTCTCTCTCTCTCTCTCTATCTCTCTCTCTCTCTCTCTCTCTCTCTCTCTCTCTCTCTCTCTCTCTCTCTCTCTCTCTCTCTCTCTCTCTGTCTCTTACAATAAAAAGTAAAAAAGAGAAAAAAATAGAATCGGAGACAACAAGAAAATTAATAAAACAAAGACTAAAAAGACAAAAAAAAATCCACCAGAAAAGAAGAAAACTCGAAAGAAGACAAACAAAATATGAAAGAAAGACAGAGTAAGAAAAAAAAGATGAAAATATTGGAAGAAAAATAAAACATGTATCCTGTTTTGATCATGTCGCTGTTGTTTTGATGTTGACGCAGTGTCTTCTGGTTGACCATTGGGTTCTTTTAGGCGGGCTTTGATTCGAGGAAGGACGAAGAGGATGGGGAGGAGGATTGGGAAATAAAATGGACTAGATAAAGAGGGAGAGAGAGAGAGAGAGAGGAAGGGGAGTGTGAGAGAGAGGGGGGGGAAGGGATGGGGTGAGTAAGACAGAGAGAGAGAGAGAGAGAAGAAAGAAAGAAAGCGAAAGCGAGAGAGAGAAAATGACCGATGAATAGAGTGCGGAGAAAGAGAGAGAGAGGGATGGGGAGACAAAGACAGAAACAGACAGACAGACAAAAACAAAGAGAGAATACAAATAGAATGACAAGAAAGAGTACAACTGACGTGATAAATGCGAGAGAGAAAAGTAAATAGCACGAGTGAAGCAGAACACACACACACACACACACACACACACACACACACACACACACACACACACACACACACACACACACACACACACACACACACACACACACACACACACACACACACACGTAACAGAAGAAGAAGAACAAGAACAAGAACAAGAACAAGAACAAGAAGAAGGAGAAGAAGAAGAAGAAGAAGAAGAAGAAGAAGAAGGAGAAGGGGAAGGAGGAGAAGAAGAAGAGAAAAACTCGACACCTGAAACGGGACTGCCTTAAAGTTAAGACGTGGTAATGCCATTTGTGCAACTGAAGGAGGAAGGGAGCTTAGAGGAACGCCCCAAGTTCCGCATTCTCAGGCCGTAGATATGGAACCCCGTGACAATCAATACATTCCCACGTATACTACCCCCCCCCCCCGCCCCCTCTCCCCTTCTTCTCCCTTTCCCCCCTCTTCGCCTCTCCCTCTTCTTCCTTTCCCCCCCGCCCACTCTCCCTCTTCTCCCTTCCCCCGCCCACTCTCCCCTTCTTCTCCCTTTGCCCCCTCTTCGCCTCTCCCTCTTCTTCCTTTCCCCCCTCTTCGCCTCTCCTTTTTCCTTTCCCCCCTCTTCGCCTCTCCCTCTTCTTCCTTTCCCCCCCCTGCCCACTCTCCCTCTTCTCCCTTTTTCCCCCACCCCTCTCCCTCCTCTCCCTTCCCCTCCTCCCCCTCTCCCTCCTCTCCCTTTCCCCCTCCTCCCCTCTCCCTCTTCTCCCTTTCCCCCCTCCTCCCCTTTTCCCTCTCTTCCTTTCCCACCACCCTCTCCCTCTCCCTCTCTTCCTTTCCCCCTCCTCCCCCTCTCCCTCTTCTCCCTTTCCCCCCTCCTCCCCCTCTCCCTCTACTCCCTTTCCCCCCTCCTCCCCTTTTCCCTCTCTTCCTTTCCCACCACCCTCTCCCTCTTCTTCCTTTCCCCCCTCTTCGCCTCTCCCTCTTCTTCCTTTCCCCCCCTCTTCGCCTCTCCCTCTTCTTCCTTTCCCCCTCTTCGCCTCTCCCTCTTCTTCCTTTCCCCCTCTTCGCCTCTCCCTCTTCTTCCTTTCCCCCCGCCCACTCTCCCTCTTCTCCCTTCCCCCCGTCCACTCTCCCTCTTCTCCCTTCCCCTCCCTCCCCCCGCCCACTCTCCCTCTTCTCCCTTCCCTCCTCTCCCTCTCCCTATTCTCCCTTTCCCCCGCCCACTCTCCTTCTTCTCCCTTTCCCACCACCCTCTCCCTCTCCCTCTCTTCCTTTCCACCCTCACTGTCTTCCCTTTCCCTCTCTGTTTTTCTGGTGTTCGCATTCTTTCTTCTTTTCTCACTTTTGTCATTTCTCTTTCTTTCCCCCCTTTCTCTTTCTCTCTTTCCCCCTTTTCTCTCTATCTCTCTCTCTCTTATTATTATTATTATTATTATTATTATTATTATTATTATTATTATTAATATTATTATTATTATTATTATTATCCCTCCCCTCCCCTCCCCTCCCCTCCCTCCCCTCCCCTCCCCTCCCCTCCCTCCTCCTCCTCCTCTCTTTCCCCCTTTCTCTCTATCTCTCTCTCTCTTATTATTATTATTATTATTATTATTATTATTATTATTATTAATATTATTATTATTATTATTATTATCCCTCCCCTCCCCTTCCCTCCCCTCCCCCTCCCCTCCCCTCCTCCTCCTCCTCCTCCTCCTCCTCCTCCTCCTCCTCCTCCTCCTCCTCCTCCTCCTCCTCCTCCTCCTCCTCCTCCTCCTCCCTTCCTCCCTTCCTCCCTTCCTCCCTTCCTCCCTTCCTCCCTCCCCCCCCCTTCTCACTACGCCTCTACCTGTATGTCAATATTACCATGTTCAATTATTTAACACATTCGCATTCTCTCCTGTGTTGTTTGTTCCTTGTGTGGGCGTAGTTCTCGTCTGTGTTTCGTTTTTGTTTTTGTTTTTGTTCTATTTTTGTTATTTTTTTGTTTGTTTGTTTTTAAATGTTTTGTTTTCGTCTTTCTGGCGGTAGCATTTGCATTTATTTTTGTTCTATGTTCGTTCCTTGTTTATGTTTGTTGTATTCCTTCCTCCTCCTCTTCTTCCTATTATTATTATTATTATTTCTTGCTTTTCATCTTCCCCTTTCCCTTCTCTTATCTTCCTCTTCTCTTTCTTTATTTTGTTTATCCATTCATTAAGAATTGGCTCTACTACAGTTACCCCTTTTTTAATCCTTTAAGGAAATGGGGTTCGGTCCTGCCCTTAAAATGGGGGGGGGGAGGGGGGAGAAGGGGATATCCGCACTCACTAATGGGGTTTCCACCTCACTCGCCCACTTGCTCACGCCCACTTGATCTGTCGTTCCGCCCACAAAGGCTAAAGCTGTTTTCTGGGTTTGTGTCTGATTTTTTTTTTGTTTTTTTCTGCTTTTTTTTCGTTTGTAGTTTTTTTCCCGGATTTTCTTGTGTGTTTTTCGGTTTATGTCAAGTTTTATTCTTGTCCGTTTTAGAGTTTATTCTGTTTTGTTTTTATTTCTCTCCGTTAGTATCCATGTCGATTTCTTTCCCCGTTCATTTCGAGTCGAATTCCGGTCTTTTTAAGTCTATTCCCCATTTCCAAGAGTTTTTTCCCATCGATGTCGAGTTTATTCCCATCCGCCAAGTTATTTTCTATCAATATCGAGTTTATTCCCATCCGTTAAGAGTAATTTCCCGATCTGTATCGACTTTATTCCCGTCTTTTTCAAGTATATTTTCATCCATAATTGCATACTCGTTTCGAGTTTTTTTCCCGCCCCTTTTTTCAGTTTGTTCCCATCTGTCAATAATTTTCCCTCCACTTTGAGTTTTTTCACCGCCTGTTTCAAGTATGTTCCATTTTCGAGTTTCTTCCCATCCGTCAAGAGTTATTTCCCCGTTCGTTTCGAGTTTCTTCCCCGTGTATTTTAAGT
>NC_091586.1:21616203-21636203 GCF_042767895.1 Penaeus vannamei
CAGCCACACGCCCTCATGCAAAAGACACACACACATACGCGCAGTCACAAAAAGGTCATAAAAAACATTCCACGTACACACACACAGAACCATACGCACACGACCTACCAGATCCCGTAAACCCAGTCGAAAAAACAACAACAACAAAGAAACAATTAAAAGTATCTCGTTATTCATTTGGTTTAGAAAGCAATTCAATTGAAAAAAATATATGTCTCTAGCCATTTGACTGTTGCAGCTGCCTGATTTGCAATATCCTCTGTTGACAAATGAATGCCAAGGTCAGTGGGGTAGGTGTGCTGTGCGTTTTTGTAAAGTGCGCTGTGATTTGTCGATGGGGATTACGTGTTCGGGTGTTGACCAATGGGAGACGAGGTTTCAAACGCGTGTGGCCTCAGATGCGTAGAGAGAGGGGAGGGGGGTGGAGGGGGGAGAGAGGGAGAAAGGGGAAAGGGGAGGAAAAAAGAAAGGGAGAGTGCGAAGGAGAGAGATGGAGGGGTGAGAAGGGGGTAAGGGAGAGGAAAAAGAAAGGGAGAGAGTGCGAAGGAGAGAGAGGGAGAGGGGGTGGAGGGGAGAGAGAGAGGAGCGAGGAGAGGAAAACGTGTTCAGTAAGAAACATTGAAAGAAACGAAGAAGGATAAGAGGAAAAGAGACGACATTAGAAGGATAAATAGATTAATGTCCTCATAATTTTTCGTAGAAGAGAATATGGTAACAGTAATTTGAAAAACCAAACCTGCTTACTTTTAGAAAATACGCACGGGCAAAAATGGCATCATAACATGGCTGAAATAACTAAAGGAAGCCAGTCATTTCATACGGATTTTGTTATAGGTGTTCACAGGTTTTATGTTATGGAGCCTTGGCCCAGTTGAACACTTGTGCTAGAGAAAATATCGGTTAATAAAAATGCACGCGTACACACACGTATATACGTACACGCATACGCACACGTACACGCACACGCACACGCACACGCACACGTACACGTACACGTACACGCACACGCACACGCACACGCACACGCGCGCGCACACACACACACACACACACACACAAACACACACACACACACACGCACACGCACACGCACACGTACACACACACACACACACACACACACACACACACACACACACACATACACACACACACACACACACACACACACACACACACACACACATACACACACACACACACACACACACACACACACACACACACACTCAAAGAGAAGCATATGTTACAATAACAGAACAATAACAGTTTCAGCAGTCCGGTTAATAGGTCTGCCGTTGACAAAGAACAGATGTGGAGGACGAGGGGAAAGTAAATGGAGGAGGAGATAAAGGAGAATAAAGACGGTGGATGAAGATGGAAAGAGGGAAATTATCGGAATAACGGGGAAGAGGTGGAAGAAAGAGGGAGAGAGACAGAGAGAGAGAGAAGGGGAGGGATGGAAGACAGTAAAATTATGATAACGGCACAGGATGAAAAAGAGAAGAGGAAATAGAAGAAAATAAAAACGCGAGATCATGATAGATGATGGAAGAGAGATCGAGAAGAAATAAAGAGAGAGAGAGAGAAAGGGAAAAGGGGAAAATAGAAGAAAATGAAAAAAAGAGAAAAGGGAAACAGAAAAGTAAGAAGACAGAGAAAAGGGAGACAAAAAGAAAAAAAAAAAACGATATCCCGATAGCGACGGACGTTAAGAATCAGGAATATATATATATATGAAACGAAGATGGCGATCGGACACGCAGCGAGCCACAAAATTTATTTCCTCTCGAGCATATTACGGTTCTCTTTTACCCTTCCTCGCTTCCTCCCTTCTTCTCCCCTCTCCCTCCTCCCTCCTTTGACCTCTCCCCTTCCTCCTTTTTCTCCCTAAATCCCCCTTTTCCCTTTGATACACTGCAGAGGGATTGACCCCCTTTCTCCCCCTCTTGTCCCTACCCTTCTCTCCTTCTCTTCCTCTCCCCTTCCTATCCAGTCCTTCCTCCACCCCTGGTACTCAGTCCTCTCTCTCCCCCCTCCTACCCAGTCCTCCCTCCCCTACTATCCAGTCCTCCCTCCATCCCTATTACCCAGTCCTCTCTCTCCCCCTCCTACCCAGTCCTCCCTCCCCCCTTCCTACCCAGTCCTCCCTCCCCCTTCCTACCCAGTCCTCCCTTTCTCTCTTCTACCTCCCCTTCCCTCCCCTTTTATCTCTCCCCTCCCTTCCCCTCTTCTCCCTCCCCTCCCCTCCCCTCTTCTCCCTCCCCTCCCCTTCTACCCTCTCCAAAATGTCCTATACATCTTCCCCCCCCCGTCACCCCCTTATATTCAACCCTAATTTTCACACGTCCAGCGATTTTCCTATTTATTGCTATGTATATGTTTTATTATTTTTTTTTTTTCATTCTTTTCGTTTTTTTCTCTCTTTTTATTTCTGCTGATGTTGCTTCTCAACTCTCGTCGCATTTCATGTATATTGTTCTCCCTTCTATTTAATTTTTTTTTCTGTCACTTCCCGTCCGATTTCTTCTCTCTCCTTCCGTTTTCCTCTTTATTTTATTTTCCCCTTCTCCCAGTTATCCATACCCACTCCTCTCTATTCTCTCCCTCTCTTTATTTCCCCTTCCCCTCTTCTCGTTCTTCAAACCTTTTCTTCCCATTCCCCTCTCCCCCATTACTCCATTCTTCATTCTCTTCCCCCTCTCCTTTCTTTCCCTCCCCTTTCCCTTCCCTCCCCTCGCCCGGTACCCCCCCCCCCCTCGAGCTCTATAACCACGTGGGACTCGGTGACTAAATCAATACGGCCAATAAAACGATGCCCACGATTTGGCAACATCGCGGCCCGCTGCGGAAACCAGTGTGATTATTATTGTGGGTGATTTTTTAAAATAAATTATTACTGTTATTGTTGTTGGTATTATTATTATTATTATTATTATTATTATTATTATTATTATTATTATTATTATTTAATGCGTATTTTCCCTCTGTGATTTTTATGTTCCTGTGTTGTTATATGTTTATGGCGATTGTAGATTGTTTTGATTGCGAAAAGGTGATGTAATTTGTATTTGTTTCTCTCTTTTGCTTGTTTTCTTTTTGTGTTTAATTATATGTTGAAATATGGGTTCTCATGTATTATTACCATGTTCATCGCAAATATTTTAATTATCAGTATTATTATTAATTTTCAATGAACTGTACATAAAATGAATTTATACTATATACAAAAACACAGATATTTACCACTGATAAAAACTGATTCATTAGAGATGATCCCCTTAATACTTATTACATTGTCCTAGTGAGGGAAATACCCCCTGCTGATCCACTTATCGGAGTATCCCCTTAATTGGATTCCTGGCATAGAAAACGGTTGCCGGAAATAAGCCTATCTTTAATCGTATTTTCCAACTGTTCCTTCTGTGGATAAATACTGATGGATATATTTGTTTGTGGTTTGTGATTATCTGATCTATTTGTTTGTTTATTTGTTTATTTTATCTTAGAAGGGTATTTTGCTTTGGTTGAGAAGGTATTTCGATTTTTTGTCACGTGTCACTTTTATGTTTTCGTTATTTTTTCCTGAATATTACATTGTGTTAGTAAAGAAAAATAACATAGAAATGAATAAATGAATAAATAAATAAATAATAGAAAATAAACATCCGGCATCCATTCCCGTGTCCGATTCCTTTATCCCTTAGTGGAGGTTAACGAAACACCAGATATTTTCACAATTTGTCAGCGCATTGTTGCCAAGTCTAGCGGGATAATTTAGGAGAATAGTGATCCCCATAACGACATATTTCGCGGCTGGAGTTTAGCTCGGTCTCTCGTCGCCAGCATTATGTGTAGGTGTCCGAATGTGTCGTCGTGTCCACGCATTCGGACACTGTGTTTATTTCGGGACCGCCAAAAATATCAGAAAGTTCTATGTTAATTTGTTTATTTGCTTTGTTTTCTGGATTCACAAACGTCAAAGAATAAACAAAGTAGATAGAATTTGATATGTAATTAAAACAAATAAGAATGAATAAGAAATAACATTATGTGTCGGTGTCTGAATGTGTCGTCGTGTCCACGCATTCGGACACTGTATTTATTTCGGGACCGCCAAAAATATCAGAAAGTTCTATGTTAATTTGTTTATTTGTTTTTGTTTTCTGAATTCACAAACGTTAAAAAAATAAACAAAGTAGATAGAATTTGATATGTAATTAAAACAAATAAGAATGAATAAGAAATACCATTATGGGTCGGTGTCTGAATGTGTCGTCTTGTCCACGCATTCGGACAGTGTGTTTATTTCGGGACCATCAAAAATATCAAAAAGTTCATATTTAATTTGTTTATTTGTTTGTGTTTTCTGAATTCACAAACGTTAAAAAATAAACAAAGTAGATAGAATTTGATATGTAATTAAAACAAATAAGAATGAATAAGAAATACCATTATGTGTCGGTGTCTGAATGTGTTGTCGTGTCCACGCATTCGGACAGTGTGTTTTATTTCGGGACCATCAAAAATATCAAAAAGTTCTTAGTTTATTTGTTTATTTGTTTTGATTTCTAAATACACAAAAGTTAAAAAATAAACAAAGTAAATAGAATTTGATATGTAATTCAAACAAATAAGAATGAATAAGAAAAACCAAGATATATAAGAAAATATTAGCAAAGTAATACATTTCTTTTTCTTTTATCTTTGCAGGTAAGAACAACGTCCAGTCAGCGATTCTTGGAGGAAGTCCATCTTTAATAAACGGCAATTAACAATAAGTACATTAATAAAGAATTTTTGAAGTGTCGTTTATTAAGTGGAGTGTGGTTAGTACATTTTGAAGAATTATTAACTTTGAATATGATGGATCATTATTTTGTAAAGGTGCAATAACCGGTTTATTAATTCCGTGTGAAGCGAATAGACTTGGTGGCAATTATTTTTATTGCTGTAATTATGATTTTATTGTGTCGTATTGTATGTAATTGCAGATGTCGAAGAAAGATTGTGCGTGTGTGAATGTGTGCGTGTGTGTGTATGTGTATGTGCGTGTGTGTGTGTGTGTGTGTGCGTGCGCGTAAGCGTGTGTGTGTGTGTGTGTGTGCGCGCGCGTGTACGTGTGTGTGTGTGTGTGTGTGTGTGTGTGTGTGTGTGTGTGTGTGTGTGTGTGTGTGTGTGTGTGTGTGTGTGTGTGTGTGTGTGTGTGTGTGTGGGCGGGCGTGCGCGCGCGCGTGTACGTGTGTATGTGTGTGTGTGTGTGTGTGTGTGTGTGTGTGTGTGTTCGCGTGTGCGTGTGTGCGTGTGTGTGTGTGTGTGCGTGTGTGTGTGTGTGTGTCTGTGTCTGTGTCTGTGTCTGTGTCTGTGTGATTATAATTTAGGATGACAGGTATAATGAAAACAAAACGAAGAAAGTGTGTAAAACATTTCTTTGTTGTAGTTAATTCCATAAATTGACATAAAGGTGTAATTATATCTAAAGTGTCGTTTTGCAAAAGGATTACGTAAGTTTGGAAACTTCTTGTAGGGAACTGCGTGAGATAACGCCTTTCTCCTGTAAAAACTTTCTCCGTGTGCTCTATGCCACACATATGCATACATACACATTCATATATACATGTGTGTGTGTGTGCATGTGCGTGTGTTTATTTGTGCATGTGTGTGTGTGTATGTGTGTGCGTGCGTGCGTGCGTGCGTGTGTGTGTGTGTGTGTGTGTGTGTGAGTGTGTGTGTGTGTGTGTGTGTGTGTGTGTGTGTGTGTGTGTGTGTGTGTGTACGCGCGCGTATGTGCAAGTGCATGTGTATGTGTACGCGTGCATTCATGTTTCATTTCCCCCCGTCTGAAAAAAAAAAACAGATTGTATTTATATTTACGACATATTTGCTCGTAACATATTTACTGCATTAGCTTCAAATACCAAACCCATCACCCGCCTGCATTATAGCCGCAATCAGATCCTCTTAATTTCGTTATAAAAAAGAATTATATACCAATAGAGCACAAGAGCGGTAATAGTTAAATAGGTCAGGTTAACAAGCGCGGTTAAAGGTGCGAATAGGCGGTGGGTTTTGTGGAGGTGCGAATAGGCAGCTTGGTTTGTTTACTTTTTGAAAGGAAGGGAAAGAAAAATAGAGTAAGAGAGAAAGGGAGAGAGAGAGAGAGAGAGAGAGAGAGAGAGAGAGAGAGAGAGAGAGAGAGAGAGAGAGAGAGAGAGAGAGAGAGAGAGAGAGAGAGAAAGTGTGTGTGTGTGTGTTACCATCTCAATCTTGATTTATTTATTTTGCTTTTCCTTTTTTTTCATTATATTTTCTTTCTTTTTTTCTTTAATTTATTCCCATTTTCCTTTACTTTCAAATCTCCCTCCAACAGTAGCGAAACTTTCAAAACAAATACAAACATCTTTCCATTTGATAACGAAGAACTTACTAAAATTTTCAGTTTTACATTTTTACTTCAAATCAAGTTTAGCACGAATATCACCTCGTAGAAACAAACACTGGAGTTGAAACGCATATTTAGGAATGAATGGATTACGTAATTAGTAAAGAAAAAAAAAGATAAACTGTCTGGGTATTTTTAGTAACACGTGTTGGGGTCAGACGTAAAGCAGAAAGGACGTTTTGTCTTTGTATTTTTTTTTTTCTTTTTCGTATTTTGTGGGGTTTTGTTCATGTGTTTTCGTTTTTATTGTGGTTGTGGTTATTGTTGTTTGTCTTGTTTTTAAGTTTGTTATTGTTGTTGTTTTTTGTTGTTCCTTCTGTAGCTCCTCCTGCTTTTGTTATTACTGACAGGACTATTATGGTTGCTGTTGATAATACGCGTAATTATTATTATTGATTTTACTATCGTTATAATCGTTATCGTCGTCGTCATCTTCGTTATTGTCGTCGTCGTTATCATCACCATCACCATTACCATTATCATCATCATCATCATCATTATCATCATCGTCATCATCACCATCACCATCACCATCACCACCACCACCATCACCACCACCACCACCACCACCACCACCACCACCACCACCACCACCACCACCACCACCACAACCACCACCACAACCACCACCACAACCACAACCTCATCACCACCAACAGATTATTACAGCTACAATACGCTCATTATCATAAAACATAACTACGAAGATGAACTATGCTACTCATATGCATTAAGACAGAAAATGATTGATGCTCCTAACGTAATAAACCAGAGGCTTCGTTATTACGATGTTTTAATTACTTTTGCTGTAAAAATGCTCGTGCTGGTAATTGCGAAATGACGTCAGCTGATGCAAAGAAAACGGCGTTTGGGATAATGAGAAAGTGGGAGGGGGAGGGGAGACTGAGATAGAGAGGGGAGTTGGGAAAGGAGAGAGAGATAGAGGATGAAAAGGGGTAAGAGAGAGGGAGGAAGAGGGGGAGAAAGAGAGATTGAGGATGGAATAGGGAGTGAGGAAGGAAGGAGGAAGGGAGGAAAGAGAGAAGACCGGAAAGAATGAAGAGAAAGAGAATGAGGAAGTGGGAAAGTTAGGAGGGAGAAAATGAGAAAGAGGAGGAAGAAAAGACGGACAGGTGGATGGATTCGCAGAGAGAAAGATAAAGAAGACGGAATAGGAGAGAAGGAAGAACAGACATGGACGGGAAGATTAATATATAAAGAAGGAAAATATGGAAAGAGAAAGAGAACAAGAACAGGAAAATACACATGAGGAGAGAGAAAAAATATTTGAGAAAGTGAAAAAGAAATAGACGATCATAATGACAGTAAAAAAAAAAGAAGAAAAAAAGTGAAAGTAATTTTGAAAATGGGGGGGCATGATAATGGTGATAATGTTCATTTAGAATGATTGAAATTGAACTTAACGCAATGCCAGTAATAATAAAAATGGCTTTAACAACATTTGTATCACGTGTTTTTTTTTCCGTTGTCGTTGTTGTTGTTGCCGTTGTTATTGGTGTTATTTTATTGTCTATTATTACCATATATGTTTATATACAATTTTCAATAAATCTTGCAGGTACCATCAACGCCACGATATTGATATCATTATTATTAACCTCAATAAACATCACATGACACCAACGATAAAAAAAAATAAAAAAAATATATTACATCTACCACTCAATCTACTACAGATACTTTCGGATCAAAAGAAAGACATGTTGCAGACTCATTGCAAGATTATGGAATGACTTTGCAACCTGTCTTGAACTGCACACCTGGGCGACCTACCTTCTCGATGGTGGGTCGACTCGTCAGCTGTTTCTCTCTCCTGTGGTTGTAATTTTGGGTTTGCTGTTGTTTTTTTTGTCTTGGGTATGGGTGTTGTTATTGTTGTTGTTATTATTATTAGTGTTATTTTTGTTATTATTATTAGTGTTATTGTTATTATCGTTATTATTGTTATTGTTATTATTATTACCATTATTATTGTAATTGCTTTTATTATTGCTTTTATCGTCATCGTTATTGTTTTTTTTATTACCATCGTTATTGTTATTGTTATTATTGTTGTTATCATTATTATTATTATTATTATTATTATTATTATTGTCATTATGTTTATTACCATTATCACTATAATTATCGGCATTATCATAATTATCATAACCGCAATTTTCCTTATTATTATTAGCATTATTGTTATCCTCTATCATTTTCTTCTATTTTTTTATGCCTTCTCTTGTTCATCTTCCTCCTCGTTGACTTCCCTTTCCTTCCCTCTCCCCCTCCTATTTCCCCCCTCTTCTTTTCCTCCTGCTCATCATCATCATTATCCTCACTTCCCCCTTCCTCCCCTTCTACTTCCTTTTTTTTCTTTTTCTCCTCCTCCCCCTTCCCTTCTTCCCTTCTTCTCTTCTTCCCCCTTTCCCTCCTTCCCTTCTTTCCTCTTCTAATTCCTCATCTTCCGTCACTTCTGTTTTTTCTCTCTCTTTCACCTCTTCCTTCGCATTGTTTATGTACCTTTGTTATTGATTTACAACTCATAAAGAGAGAAGTGAGAGAGAGAAAAAAAAGCAAGAAAGAAAGAAAGAGAAAGAGAGGGAGGGAGGGACGGACGGACGGACGGAAGGAGGGAGAGAGGGAGAGAGGGAGAGAGATGAAGATGAGGAAAAAAGAGAAGAGAGAAAAAAGGGAATAGAAATGAAAGAGAAAAAGGAGTAAGATAGAAGAAAGAGGCCAGAAGTAGAGAAAGAGAAAAAGAGAGTCGTAAAGATATAAAAGAGAAGAAGAAGAAAACCAATATTCCCTTTTTACCTTCCGTCTACCTTTTCCCCTTCATTCTCTCCATCCCTTCCTCTTCCCTTTCTCCATCCTTCACCCTCTTCCTTTCATCTTCCCCCTCCTCCTCCATCTCCTCTTTCCTCCTCCCTCTTTCTTAGTCCTGCCCCTCCCCATCATCCCTTTTCCTTTCTCTATCATTTCTCCTTCCTCTGTTCCTTCCCCCATCCTTCTTTCCATTTCTTTCCTTCATCCTTTCTTCTTCCTCCTCTCTCTTCCTTCCCATCCCTTCCCCTTCATTCTTTCTCCTTCCTCCATCCTCTTCTGTCCCTCCCTGCCCCCTCCCTCTCCCATCCTTCCCCCTTCCCTTCCCCATCATCCTATTTCATTTCTCCATCGTCTCTCCTTCCTTCGCCCTGCTGCCTCCCTATCCTTCTCCCATCTTTTAACCCTCATCCTGCCTCCTTCCTCCATCCTTTTAGTTCTCCCCCCTACCCCCTACCCCCTCCCTATCCTTCTCCCCTCTCATTTCCCCTCCCTTCCCCTTTCTTCCTTCATTTCCTTCTTTCCTCCCTTCGCTTCGCCTCCTGATCCTCATCCTTCTCGCTTCATCCTCACCTCTTATTTCCCCTCCCTTCCCTTCCCCCTCCCCATTCTTGTCTCCTCTCATTTCCCCTTCCTTCCCTTCCACTCCTTTCCCCTCCCTTCCTTCCCTTCCCCTTCCCCTCCCTTCCCCACCTCCTCCTTTCCCTCCCCTTCCCTTCGCCTCCTTTCCCCTCCCTTCCCTTCGCCTCCTTTCCCCTCCCTTCCCTTCCCTTCCCTCCCTTCCCCACCTCTCCTTTCCACTCCCTTCCCTTCCCCTCCTTCCCCTCCCTTCCCTTCCCTCCCTTCCCTTCCCTCTTCCCCTCCCTTCCCTTCCCCCTTCCCCTCCCTTCCCTTCCCCCTTCCCCTCCCTCCCCCTCCTCTCCTTTCCCCTCCCTTCCCTTCCCTTCCCTTCCCCTCCTTTCCCCTCCCCAGTTTACCGCATTAGAGATCGACCAGAAGCTTCTAGAAAGAGGTCACGGTCACGTGATAAGTGGTCACGTGACTTACCTTGTCACAAAGACGTCTGCAGGAAAGAGAGGAGAGACCCTTGTCCTTTGGCTTTTCCTCTTTCTCTTTTTCCTTCTCTTTCTCTTTCTCTATGTCTTCCTTTCTGACTCTTTTGACTGTTTTGATTCTTTCTGTCTTTCTCTCTTTCTTTCTTCCTTTCTTTCTCTCTTTCTCTCTCTCGCTCATTCGCTCTCTCGCTCTCTCTCTCTCTCTCTCTCTCTCTCTCTCTCTCTCTGTCTCTCTCTCTCTCTCTCTCTCTCTCTCTCTCTCTCTCTCTCTCTCTCGCTCTCTCTCTCTCTCTCTCTCTCTCTCTCTCTCTCTCTCTCTCTCTCTCTCTCTCTCTCTCTCTCTCTCTCTCTCTCTCTCTCTCTCTCTCTCTCTCTCTCTCTCTCTCTCTCTCTCTCTCTCTCTCTCTCTCTCTCTCTCTCTCTCTCTCTCTCTCTCTCTCTCTCTCTCTCTCTCTCTCTCTCTCTCTCTCTCTCTCTCTCCCTCTCTCTCTCCCCCTCTCTCTCTCTCTCTCTCCCCCTCTCTCTCTCTCTCTCTCTCTCTCTCCCTCCCTCTCTCTCTCTCTCCCTCTCTCTCTCCCCCTCTCTCTCTCTCTCCCCCTCTCTCTCTCTCTCTCTCTCTCTCCCTCCCTCTCTCTCTCTCTCTCTCTCTCCTCTCTCTCTCTCTCTCTCTCTCTCTCTCTCTCTCTCTCTCTCTCTCTCTCTCTCTCTCTCTCTCTCTCTCTCTCTCTCTCTCTCTCTCTCTCTCTCTCTCTCTCTCTCCCTCCCCCTCCCTCTCCCCCTCCCTCTCCCCCTCCCTCTCCCCCTCCCTCTCCCTCTCCCTCTCCCTCCCTCCATCTCTCTCTCAATCAATCTATCTCTCTCTCTCACTTGTAATAATTGCAATGCACCATCGGCAATATCTCGATTGCACATTTGCAGCATAACAACATAGGAGGCGGCGTGACGTCATCAAACTTGGCAACAGAGTCCGATCATGTTGACTTTATTGACAGTAAGAGAGAAAGGTGGGGAGGAGGGGGAGGTAGATGGGGAGGGACGGAGGGGGAGAGGAGGGTGGGAGGGAGGTGGGAGAGAAGAGAGGGAGGTAGGAGAGAGGGGGAAGGGAAGGAGGGAGGGAAGGAAGTGGGAGGGAGAGAGAGGAGGAGGTGGGAAGAGAAGGAGATAAGGTGGGGAGGGGGAGGGAGGGAGGGTGGGGAGGAAGAGAGAGGTGGGAGGAAGAAAGGCAGGGAGGAAGGGAGGAGGTTGATGGGAGGGAGGAAGGGGAGGTTGATGGGAGGAGGGAGGGGAAGGGAGGTAGGAGGGAGGGAAGGGAGGGAGGTGGGAGGAGGGAGGGAGGAAGAGAGAGGGAAGTAGAAAGGAGGAAGAAAGATAAAACAAGAGAAAGAAAAAGGAGAAACAGAGATAAAGAAGGGAACGAACAAACACCCCAAAACACAAAATGCCAAAGCCAGATAAAACCCGACACAGAAAAAAAAAACAGTAGAGAAAGAGAATAAAAGAGCAGGACAGAGAGCGAAAGAGGGGGGAGGGGGGTAGGGGGTCGAGGGGAGGGGGGATAGAGGTCGGCCTGTGCATTGATTACCTTAAAACGCCGCCGCTGTTCTCGTCTGTAATGCACTCCAACCTTGGCACCATTTGTCTGTGAAGAAGGGTCAGTGCCAACACCGCCACGTCTGGTCGGCCATTGTTGGGAGTAATGGTGTCAGGTCTTGCGTTAAGGTCCCCCCCCCCCCCCGGTTTTGAACTTTGGGTGTCTTTTTCCATCTCCGTCTTTTTTTCTTCTTCTTCTTTTTTTCTTTTTTTTTTGTGTGTGTCTTTTTCTTTCTCCGTGTCTTTGTCTTGTCTTTTTTCATGTTTTTTTTATTATTATATCTTTGAGGGTCTTTTTCCTTCACCTTGTCTTTTTTTTACGGTCGTTGCATTTTTTTTTTTTTTTTTTTTTTTTTTTTGCGTGTTGCAGTATATGTCTTTCACCTTTTTTTTATATTTTCCACATTTTTTTTATTTCTTGGTTGTTGTCGATGTTATTATTGTTATCGTCAGTATTAATATATATTTTGTGTTATTTCTAAGAGTTATCCAAAAGACCCTTTTCCTGGTTGCTATTAATAAAGATGGGAAGGGAGAGAGGGAGAGAAGTTATTGTTATTTTCTTGTTAATGTTATTTCTAAGAGTTATCAAAAAAATATGGTTGTTACAAATAAAGGCTTATCAACGCTCTTATATTTGATTAAGGGTAGAATCATTCAACTTGTTTATCTATTAATTCATCAATTAATAATATTGATGATGGTGATGGTGGAAAATAATGAAAAGTTTAAAGAATTTGAAAAACAAACAAACAGATAAAAAAGTTAGAAAGGTGAGGAGTACCTGATGCTGTCCGACTGGAGATCAGTGTCACTCCCTCCCCCTCCCCCCCCTTCTCCCACTCCCCTTCCTACTCCTCTCCATCTATCCCCTCCTCTCTTTCTTTCCTTCCCTTTTCCTCTCTCATCTCCCCATTTTCCTCATCCTTTCTCCCTCCCCTTCGACCACCCCTCCCTCCTTTCCCTCCCTTTCGACCAACTCTCCATCCTCCCTCCAACCTTCTCCTCCTCTCCCTCCCCCTCCTCCTCCTCCTCCTCCCTCCACCCCTTTCCCTCCTCCCCTCCTCTCACCCCTCCTCTACCCCTTCCTCCACCCCTCCCCTACCCCTCCCTTCCCTCCACCCCTCCCCTCACCCTCCTCTACCCCTCCCTCCACCCCTCCCCTACCCCTCCCTTCACCCCTTCCCTCCACCCCTCCCCTACCCCTTCCTCCAGGTGATGTAACACAGTGCCACCTTATCCTCCGCGCTTGGCTTAGATCACCTGTAACGCGACACCTAACACACCTGGTCGCTTCCAGAGGGGCGTCTCGCTCTCGGGCCCGCCTAAGGTCGTTATTTCCCCGGCGAGAACATGGGGCCGTCGACCTTACGGGTGCCGGTGGAATGGAACTTTCTTCCTCCCGTTTCTCTTTTCTCTTCTCTTTCGGGAGAATTCTATAATGTAAGCTCGGAGATGAGATCTTTGGGAGGGGGGGGCGAGGGGGGATGCTGGGATGGTGGTGTTTTTGTTGTTTTTGTTGTTGTTTTTTTTTTTTTTTTATTGGAAGGACATGACAACGTGAGGGGAAGAATGTGTCATGGCGGGATTGTGCTTATGTGTGTGTGTGTGTGTGTGTGTGTGTGTGTGTGTGTGTGTGTGTGTGTGTGTGTGTGTGTGTGTATGCGTGTGTGTGTGTGTGTGTGTGTGTGTGTGTGTGTGTGTGTGTGTGTGTGTGTGTGGGTGTGTGTGTGTGTGCGTGTGTGTGTATGTGTGCTTGTGAGTACATTTGTGTGTGTGTGTGTGTGTCTGTGTCTCTGCGTGTGTGTGTGTGTATCGCGAGTGTACATACTTACGCGCGTGTACTTTTTATCTGTGTGTATTGCGTGTGCGTATGTGTCCCCATACATAATCCCAACGTTTCCTTCTATGTGTATATGTATGTGCGCGTGTGTACCTGCATGTTCGTTTCCTCCTTCATCTTTTACAAATGTTTGAAAATCTCACCGGCGGGAACTTGGGGAAATTGGTTTGCGTTTAATTGCTTTTAATCTCCAATTAATTATGCATCTCGCCTTTGCTGTCTCGCTTGAGCCGCCGATGGGGCTGGCGGAGGTTGGCGCCACGGGGGAGGGGGGGAGGAAGGGGGGATGGGAGAGATAGGGGGTGATAATGGGGGGGAGGGAGAGAGGGAGGAGGGAGGAGGGAGGGGGTATGGCAGAGGAAGGATTTTTTTTTCTTTACTTTTTCTCCCATCTCTCTCTCTCTCTCTCTCTCTCTCTCTCTCTCTCTCTCTCTCTCTCTCTCTCTCTCTCTCTCTCTCTCTCTCTCTCTCTCTTTCTATCTCTCTTTTCTCTCTCTCTCTCTCTCTCTCCATCCCTCTTTCTCTCTCTCTCTCTCTCTCTCTCTCTCTCTCTCTCTCTCTGTCTCTCTCTCTCTGTTTCTCTCTCTCTCTGTTTCTCTCTCTCTCTCTCTCTCTCTCTCTCTCTCTCTCTCTCTCTCTCTCTCTCTCTCTCTCTCTCTCTCTCTCTCTCTCTGTCTCTGTCTCTCTGTCTCTCTCTCTCTCTCTCTCTCTCTCTCTCTCTCTCTCTCTCTCTCTCTCTCTCTCTCTCTCTCTCTCTCTCTCTCTCTCTCTCTCTCTCTCCCTCTCTCTCCTCTCCCTCCCTCCCTCCTCCCTCCCTCCCTCCCTCCCTCCCTCCCTCCCTCCCATCTTCCCTCCCTCCCCATCTTCCCTCCCTCCCATCTTCCCTCCCTCCCTCCTTCCTCCCTCTAACTCCCTCCCTTCTTCCTCCCTCCCTTCCTTCCTCCCTCCCGCCCTCTTGTTCATCATCTTCTTCTTCTTCTTCTTCTTCTTCTTCCTCTTCTTCTTCTCCTTCTCCTTCTTCTTCTTTTACTTCTTCTTCTTCTTCTTCCAGACCTTCAACGTCTGTTTCTAGGAACGCTCACCCAGGAAACCCTAGACTCGGATTGCTGACCCTGGAACCCGTTTGTGTCTTCCCCTCCCTCCTCTCTCTTCCTTCTTCTCTCCCTCCTCCCTTTTCCTTCTCTGCCTCCCTTCTTTCTTCTCTCCCTCTCTCTTCCTTCTTCTCCCTCCCTCCCTTTTCCTTCTCTGCCTCCCTTCTTCTCTCCCTTCCTTCCTTCCTTCTTCTGTCCCTCCCTTCCTACTTCTCCCTCCCTTCCTTCTTCTCTCCCTCCCTCTCTTCTTCTCTCCCTCCCTCTCTTCCTTCTCTGCCTCCCTTCTTCTCTCCCTTCCTTCCTTCCTTCTTCTCTCCCTCCCTTCCTTCTTCTCTCCTTTTCTTCCTACTTCTTCCTTCCTCCATCCCTCCCTTCCATCTCTCCTTCCCTCCCTTCCTCCCTCCTTTCCTTCCTACTTTTCTACCTCCCTCCCTCTCTTCCTTCTCTCCTTCCCTCCTCCTCCCTCCCTCCCTCCCTTTTCCCCCTTTCTTCCCTCTCCCTGTCATCCCTCTCTCTTCCCATTTTCCCCTTCCTTCCTCCCCTTTTCTTCCTGCACGTGTTCGTTTTCAATTTGCCCTTCTTCCATCTTGCTCCATTCTCCCATTTCCCCTCTTATTTTCCCTCACCTTTCCTCTCCCTTTCGCTTTCTTCTTTCTACAATTATCCTTACTCTCATTTTTCTCCCTTACCTTTCTCTACTCTCTACCTCTTTTCTCTTTCTCTCTTCCCATTGCCCCCCCTCTCCTTTCCCTCTTCTATATTCCCATTTCTCCATTCTCCTTCCTCATCCCTTCCTCCATTCTCCTCTCCCCTACTTCTCTCCCTCTCTCACTCTCTCTCTCCTCCCCCTCCCCTGTCCTTCATGATACGTTTGTGTTTTTTCTTTACTCTTTTTAAAAACATTTTTGACTACTGTTTTACTGTATCGTGTTTCTTTCTGCAATGTTTATTTATTTATTTATTTATCTATTTATCTATTTACGCTTATTCTTCATGTTTTCATTTTGTTACTAGTATTGTTGTTATTATTACCATTATCATCATTTGTGATCTGTTTTCTCCAGTCTGTTTCTTGTTCTTTCTTTGTCCAGTCTTTTATCGTCTCTTCCACTTCCCCATTCCTTCGCTTTTCTGTCTTTTCTCTTCTTCTACGTCTTGCTTCTCTCCCCCTGACCTTCTGCCTTTCACCTTTTTCCTCCATTTCCCTTTCCGCTCTTTTTGTCTCAGCTCTCCTTTCCTTTTTATTCTCTCTCGTTCATATTTTTTCTTCATTTTTCTTCTCCTCTCTTCGTACCCCCTATCCTTCTTCTTGTCCTTTTTCTTTTTGTTGTTATTGCTCTTCTTTTTCCCTTCCTCCTCCTTTTCGTCGTCGTTCTCCTCCATCTCGCCCTCCTCCGCCACTAACATCTTCCCCTCCTCCTCTTCTTCTTCCCCCTCCTCCACCTTTCATGAGAATGGAAGTGGGAGATCTGGGAGGGGGAGAGAGAGGGGGAGGGAGGGAGAGGGGACATGAGAGTGGAAATGGGAGTTAGGGAGAATAGAAGAGGGAGAGAGAGGGAAAGAGAGATAGGATATGAGAGTGGAAATGGAGAGCTGGGATTGGGAGAGTAAGAGAGGGAAAAGGGAGAGGGGATATGAGAATAGAAATGGGAGAGCTGGGAGAGTGAGAGAGAGGGAGAGGAGACATGGATGGAAATGGGAGTTAGGGAAAGGAGAAGAGGGAGAGAGAGGAAAGGGAGAGGGTATATAAGAATGGAAATGGGAGAGTTGTGAGAGGGAGAGAGAGAGAGGGGGAAAGGGAAAGGGGATATGAAAAATGAAATGGGAGAGCCGGGAGGAAGAGATAGAGATAGAGATAGATAGATAGAGAGAGAGAGAGAGAGAGAGAGAGAGAGAGAGAGAGAGAGAGAGAGAAAGAGAGAAAGAGAGAAAGAGAGAAAGAGAGAGAGAGAGAAGAGGGAGAAGGGATACGAGAGTGGAAATAGTCGTGGCATTACTGTTGCGGTCAGTGAGGTGATTCCGACGACTCTGCGGACGACTTTACGGAGAATTCGGTCGGTCGTCGAGTTTCAGAAGGCGGCTGTCTTTCATCCCGGGGCGGGGGGGGTCTCTCCTTTCTTCTTTTCTTGTACTTTTTTTCTATCTATCCATTCCTAGGGCGGGGTATGGGGGTGTTTTTCTCTCCTTTCCTTCTTTTCTTGTACTTTTTTTCTATCTATTTATCTTTCTATCTATCTGTATGTGTATATGTGTGTGTTTGTATATGTTTGTTTATGTATTGATTTGTTACTTTATTTTTATTTATTTGTTTCTCTTTCATATCTCTCTCTCTCTCTTTCTCTCTCTCTCTCTCTCTCTCTCTCTCTCTCTCTCTCTCTCTCTCTCTCTCTCTCTCTCTCTCTCTCTCTCTCTCCCTCCCTCCCTCCTCCCTCCCTCCCTCCTCCTCCCTCCCTCCCTCCCCCTCCCTCCCTCCCTCCTCCCCTCCCTCCCTCCCTCCCTCCCTCCCTCCCTCCCTCCATCTCTCCCCCCTTCCCTTCCTCCCTCCATCTTTCCCCCCTCTCCCTCCCTCTCTCCCCCTTTCCCCCCTTCCCCCCTCCATCTTTCCCCCTCTCCCTCTCCCTCTCTCCCCTCCTCTCTCCCACTCCTTCACTTCCCCCTTCTCTCTCTCTCTCTCTCTCTCTCCCGTCCCTCATTACTCACAGCTCGGGCCAAACGCCGTGAACAAAGGAGAACAAACAATCGTTAGAACAGTTGACGATCGTTAGTCCGGCGGTTCACTCGGGAGAACAAAGGAGCGGAGGCCTTTGGTGAGCGGGAGAAGAAACGGGGAAGAGGAGAGAGAGGAAGAAGAGGAGATAGAGGAGGAAGTGGAGGTGAGGAAAGAAGGAGGTGGGGGTTGGGGAGGGGGAGGTGAGGAGGTGGATTGGGGAGGGGGAAGTGGTGAGAGGTGGAGGTTAAGGGGGTTGAGGAGGGTGAGGGAGGAGGGGGAGGGGAGAAGGAGATAGAGGAAGAAGAGGAGGAGGGAAGGGGAGGTGAGGAAAGAAAGGAGATGGGGGTTGGGGAGGAGGTGGGAGCGGGAGAAGAAACTGGAAGAGGAGATGAGGGAAGAAGTGGGGGTGAGGAAAGGAAGGAGGTGGGGGTTGGGGGAGGGGAGGTGGGGAGCAGGAGAAGAAACAGGGAAGAGGAGATAGAGGAAGAAGAGGAGGAGGAAGAAGGGGAGGTGAGGGAAGAAGGAGGTAGGGGGTTGGGGAGGGGGGAGGTGAGGAGGTGGATTGGGGAGGGGGAGGGTGGGGAGGGGGAGGGAGAGGGGGAGGGAGAAAGAGACAGAGGAAGAAAAGCAGGAAGAAGGAGAAGTGGGAAGAGGAGATGGTTGGGGAGGGGAAGGGGAGGTGGATTGGGGAGGAGGGAGGAAGGGAAGAAGGTAGGGTTGGGGAGGGGGAGGGGTGGGGGAGGGGGAGGGAGAGGGGGAGGGAGAAAGAGACAGAGGAAGAAAAGCAGGAAGAAGGAGAAGTGGGAAGAGGAGATGGTTGGGGAGGGGAAGGGGAGGTGGATTGGGGAGGGAGGGAGGAAGGAAGAAGGTAGGGTTGGGGAGGGAGAGGAGGAGGGAGGGGGTGGAAGACCAGATGGGGTTGGGAAGGGAGAGGGGGGGAGGAAGAGGAGATGGGTTGGGAAGGGGGAGGGGGAGGGGAGAAGGAGATAGAGGAAGGGAAGGTGGGAAGAGGAGATGGGGGTTGGGGAAGGGGAGAGGTGGTGGGGTAGGGGGAAGGTAGGGGTGGAAGGGGAAGAGATGGTGAGGTGGGGGTGGAGGAGGGGAGGAGAGGAGAAGGGCAGAGGAGGTGGATGGGGAGGTTGGAAAGGGAAGGACAGGAGGTGGGAGGGAGGAGGTGGGCAAGAGGAAGGGGGAGGGTAAGGGAGTTAGCGGAAGAGAAACAGGAGAAGGAGGAGGAGGAGGAGGCAAAGCAAAAAGGAGGAGGAGGAAGAGGAAGAGTAGGAGGAAGGAAAATTAGAGATTTTATACCTCTAAATACAAACATTAGGAAGAAAAGAGGTAGTGATGAAGATATAGATAGACAAGGACTAAAAAGGAAAACAAAGCACCAAGAAGAATAAAGAAACGTGGAATGAAGGTGATACAAACAACAACAATCAACAGATGTTACATTATCGATGGGGCAAATACCAGCATTGTTTGTTTATAAACTCAAGCATAAAAGACAAATTAGATTATAAACAATACCACTAACTTCTCTCTCTTTCTCTGTCTTTCTATCTATCTATCTATCTATTTTTTCTATATTTGTATTCCTAATATCTTCTCACCTTCCCTCCCTTCCTCCCTCTTTCACTCTCTCTCTCCTTCCACTACTTCTCTCACCCTCCTTTGCTCCTCATCCCTCTTTAATCCCTATACTTCCTTTCCCTCTCCTTCTCTTCCCTTTCGTTCCCTTTCCTCTTTTACCCTCCTGTTCCCTCCATCCTTCCTTCTCTCCCTCTTTCATTCCTTCTCTCATTCCCTTTCCTCTTTCACCCCCTTTTCCCTCCCTCCCTCCCTCTTTCCCTCTTTCATTCCTTCTCTCCTTTTCCTTTCCTCTTTCATTTTCTGTTGCCCTCTCTCCCTCCATCTCTCTCCCTCTTTCATTCCTTCTCTCCTTCCCCTCCCTTCTCCCTCTTCCATTCTTCTCTCCTTTCCATTCCTCTCACATCCTCTGTTGCCCTCCCTCCCTCCATCTCTCTCTCTCCCTCTTTCATTCCTCCTCTCCTTCCCCTCCCTTCTCCCTCTCTCCCTCTTTCATTTCTTCTCTCCCTCCCTTCCCTCTCTTATCCTCTGTTGCCCTCCCTCCCTCCATCTCTCCCTCTTCCTCTTTCATTCCTCCTCTCCTTCCCCTTCCCTTCTCCCTCTCTCCTTTTCTTTCCTCCTCACTCATCCTCTGTTGCCCTCCCTCCCTCCATCTCTCTCTCTCCCTCTTTCCATTCCTTCTCTCCTTCGCCTCCCTTCTCCCCCTATCCCCTCTCTCCCTCTTTCATTTCTTCTCTCCCTCCCTTCCCTCTCTTATCCTCTGTTGCCCTTCCTCCCTCCATCTCTCTCTCTCTCCCTCTTTCATTCCTCCTCTCCTTCCCCTCCCTTCTCCCTCTCTCCCTCTCTCCCTTCT